>NC_045455.1:57823369-57938938 GCF_002776525.5 Piliocolobus tephrosceles
TTCCTTCCTTCCTTCCTTCCTTCCTTCCTTCCTTCCTTCCTTCCTTCTTCCTTCCTTCCTTCTTTCTTTCCTTTCTCTCTCTCTCTCTCTTTCTTTCTTTCTTTCTCTTTATATTTTTTGAGATAGAGTCTTACTCTGTCACCAGGCTGGAATGCAGTGGCGCAATCTCAGCTCACTGCAACCTCTGACAGATTGGTTCAAGCAATTATCCTGCCTCAGCCTCCCGAGTAGCTGGGATTACAGGCACGTGCCACCACATCCAGCTAATTTTTGTATTTTTAGTAGAGATGTTGTTTCACCATGTTGGGCAGGATGGTCTCGATCACCTGACCTTGTGATCCACCCTCCTTGGCCTCCCAAAGTGCTGGGATTGCAGGTGTGAGTCACTGCACCTGGCCACCTTACTTATTTTTATGATCTAGTGTGAAGTTAACAAATTCACCAGTATTATATGTGAGAGATAAAAATTGTATTGGACAAAAGTTTTCATCTTCAACATAGCAGTTTTAATGAGATAATTCCTTGAGCAGAAAGGGCGTGACCATTTATCTATGCAGTTTTATCCCCAAGGGACAGATAAAGGAACCCATTATGAAGGAATATGATGTTGTTGCAAAGGTCCTTAAAGGGCCCTAGATAGTGGGGAAGAACAGAATAAAGGGCAGGTGGGGAAAGATCACCAGTAGTACTCATGCTATTGTGAACATGTTCAAAGTGGTAACAGAGATGAGAATTGAAGGACAAAGTCCTATATCAACTCTAAGATCATCATTTTGTCATTCATACCCATTATTTTGGCCAGAAATAAAATATGCTTTCAATGATACCAGCTCAGGTGAGGGGAAAAATATTAATAAGAGAAACAGAATACCAAGGCATTGGAATACAGGGAAGCTATAAGGGCAAGAGAAAATTATAATAGTTATAATCATTCTATTTTTATGAGAAGCAATATGAATGCAATATCTGTTTGTCAGCTAGACCTTCTTTCTTATATCATGAATGCATCTTTGAATAATAATGTCTCTAAATTGAGTATGCTTATATCGTAGTGATATGATTTAGAGAATTGTCATGATCCTGAACATGTTTTGGATTGCTTCGCAATTCCCATTTCTAACTGCTTCTTCCTTCTCTGGGACCCAAGAGAGGCAAAATTTGAGGAGATGATTTTTGTAGCCAATTGCACATTTTAATGAGATTAATTTATATTAGATAGAAATTAAATATTAACTTAATCTATATTAGACAACTTAAATATTCCCTTTGAAGTCCCCAGTGTGATTTTTCTAAAGCAACGTTATGATTTATGTAAATCATATGCTATAAAAGAGTTTGAATAACTTAATACTCTACATTCAGAAAAAGTTTTGCAACATCATCACAGCAAAATGAAAATCTAAATTATGTAGAATTTTAGAAAGTCACCAGAAAGAATGTTCCTTACTCTTTCACAATATGTTTTCTAATATTAGGGCCATGCATTGAGAAATAAAACTTTCCTTACTCCTATTCTAATTTACTCCTTTTGCCTCATAAGGCTATTTCTTCACTCATCAACTGCCATTATGTACTAATACATGCTTTGGCTATCATCCTAGCCCATGCTATTTGGTTCCATCAGATTCTGTGGTATATTCCTTTAGAACTGAAAGGCAGGGTAGCCTATGAGAGCCCTGCAACTAGACAGCTAGAGTTCAAAATCCTGATTGTGGGAACTTATGGGCAAAATTGCTCGGTAATTCTAGATCTCAGTTTCTCATGGAGTTAGTATATAGCTCTTAAGATGGTTTAAGTACTAAATGGGACTTTATAGGTGAAAAATACAGGACATTGCCTGGTATACAGTAAGTTCTTGATACAATTAGCAAATATTTTTCCTATCTTTTTATTCTAAGATAATTTATTTTTGATAAAGTAGAGATTCTTTGACTCCTGGAGTCTATAATTTCAAGCTCAATTTCACCAGAGTATTTTTTTTTTTTAATTTTTCAATTTTGCTCTTTGAGTTATCTGACTGGGTATCCTGTTGTATAGATCAGAAAATAACTATAAATATTTGAAGGTTTCTTTAGCCATGTACTCATTAAATATGCTTTCAATGATACCAGCTCAGGTGAGGGGGAAAATATTAATAAGAGAAACGGAATACCAAGGCTTTGGAATACTGGGAAGATATTTTTTTTGAAATACTTTTGAAAGATTGAGTATATTTATTCTTTTGAGTATATCCAGCAACTGATATCCCAGACATACCATTGATTGTCTATATGCTAGAGATAGTTCTTTCTCTTTAATGTAAATCATGATAAGAAACAACTCGAATCCATTTATTGTTGGTCCTGCTGCCTAATGAAAGCAACTGGTTCTTTTGAGACCTTGTTCCCTTTATGTATCTTTATTTCCTTCCTTGCTTGGCTTTGCTTTCAAGCTGAACATCAACTGACTTCTCTTGATCTCTGAAAGCAAGTCTGATTTTCTAAGCCTTGTGGTTGATAGTTTCTTTTGTCTATCTAGCTATCTTCTTTCTATCGACACTTATTTATTTATTTTTCTTTGTGCTTGTTTTTTTGTTCTCCTGTAAACTCTGTGTGTGGCCCAAAGTACTGCACTTTTCCAATTTTGGCCTAACCAATAGGGTTGAGAAATGCTGCTGCTGAAAAATTACCTTGCTTGTTTTACATGATATGTCTATTAATGCAATCCGATATAGCATTTGCCTTTTGGTGACAGTGTTACACTGCTGAATCATATTCAATTTTTTATCCATTATTTCTTCCCTGGTGAATCATAGTATATTTGTCTTTATTAGCCCTCACAGTATTGATTTCTGCCCTTTCCTTCTTCTATTGATATCATACCACATTTTAATCATATCTTCCAAACTGGATTCTTGTGTCTTAACATAAAAAATGTCCAAGTGGGAAAAAAATTAGTAATCAATTTCAGCAAGCTGCATTCTGTTTCGTTATGTTATAAAGTACTGGGTATACAGGATCTTGGGGAATGGTGGGAAGCACTCAATCAATGATTGACATTATTTTTCTTTTGCCTTGAAGAGGGCTTTGTAGATATATTAATAAATTACCAGTGGCAATTGGCTTAGGCGAATTTACCATGGAGAACAAAGTGAAGATTTTATGCTTACAAAACTCTATAGAATGGGCAGAACTGGTCTTCTCATCAACCAATATTTCTTGAATGTTTACTATATTTAAGGCATCATTTTAGAAGTGATTTTGAATAAAAATGTTTTCTTTTTGTGACAATTTAAACGTATATCCTCAGATTATATAAGAGTGGTTATTTTGATATTTATTTTCAGCCAGTTAAATATTACAACTATGCAGCATTTATAGAATGCCACACTTTTTTTCAAAATATAAGCACAATAATGTTATATTTCATACCTCAAACTATTTTTCTTTAGTTAGTATATTTTAGAAAATAATTCCTTTCCCAGTTCTTATGAAATAATTGACTATTTGTAACTTGGCCACTAGAAACTTTCAAAACTTAGTCTTGCATGAAAAAAATTTCATTTTAAAAAAATTAACAGAACATTAAATAACTGAGTAGGATCCAAATTACCAGCTAGCAGTTTACATCTCAATAGAAACAAAATATTAGAAAGTTTCATGACAGAATTGCTACAAAGAATGATTAATTGGATCAGATTTCTTTGACATATGACTTTGCTTTCTTTATGGCTTCATTTATTTGTAGCCTCTAAAAGGGTGTTTCAGTCATGGTAGCTATAGGCAATTCATTATTCCTTTTAAGAAAAAATATCAAAATGACAACCCTTTATTTTTAAACGATCAACTGCATTGTCCTTGCTATTTCTAATGATAGCTATTTGTTGAAAGTGACTGTAAAAGCTGGCATAACCTAAAAAGAATATTGGTTGTATCTCTTCCAGCTGTGAAGATTTTTCAAATAGAAAAAGCCTGATTTAATTTGGTTCTGTATTTTTTATATTTAAATTCACAACAGAACTCTGCGATAGTCTCAGGTGGGCTCAATCAAGGTGCACTAGTTTGATGCATCATTGTAAAATTCTGACACCATCTCACAGGGCTGCTGCGGTGACAGCGTTCACAGACAGAAAACATGAAGGCGAAAGTCTCTGCCTGTTTCTTTTGAGTGTAATTTACAGTGCAACTTAAACTCTGGACCTGTTTAATGGTCCTAACAGCAGAGTTTCTAGGCCAACAGCTAAATCAGCTGCAGTGCTCTGCATTCACAGACAAGCCTTATGATTTACAAAATTTAATAAGCTGAACCCTCATGACATTTCCCCCCGAAGATTCTGCTTCTATAATCGCTGCCAAGAAGGTTGTCAAAGGAGCATATACCCATTGACATGATGAAATCTTACTGTCTTGTCTTTTTTTTTTTTTTTTTTTTGGCACAAAAGCATATAAATATACTCCTACTATTGTTAATTCATTAACAGTGAATAAATTTTAGAGCATTCCTCTTGCGGGATCTGATAATACATTAGTGACTTCTTTGAGTTGCTTTATGGAAGTGATATTTCTCGGGTAGTATTTTTGTGAGTGTCTGCCAAATAGAGTACAGACGAAGGTCAGATGACTTAACGGTTTCTCATCTGTACCTTGATGCTTTGTCAAGGTTTGCCGTATGTCAGAATCCCTTGTCACAACTTGAAAGTTTATCTTTTCTACTTAGGGAACATACAGTGTCTGGCTTGGGTTTCTTTGTCTTCATTTGCTTTGAAAGGTACAACTATTTAGCAGCTTTGCCTAAGAGGCTATCATTATATCAGCCTGGGTTGTGCTGTTTTGTTATATCAGATGGCTCTTTGAGGCCAAATTTGGTTTTTGAATAGGAAAACAAAAGTACTTGGATGATTCTATTTCATTAAAACAGGCACTACTCTAGCCACGCTTTGGTGGCCTCTGGTATCTTGGCTTGCCCATTGCGTGATGTTACTAAGTGAGAAGCCTGCAAAAATCACAGCCTGATCTAGCTGGAATACCTGGCTTGGTTAATAGTCATTTGGTAGCTGACATATATAGTGGTACTATTTGCTATTAAATAAAATTATAATATTCATCAAGCATGAATTAGAAGTTACCCCGAGGCTACTCTTTTGAAGGGATGTTATTTCTGTTGAGATTGTCTACAAAAAATAACGGATCTTCCATTGTTTTAGGCGTATTCTCCCTTCCTTTTAAAGATGTACTTCCTGATACCAAAATAGGCACATACTCCAAATCTTCAAATCAAATTGTCTTCTGTGTCCTGTTTCCTGTCTCCCATTGTTCTTGTCTCTTTTATTTCTCCCAAAGTCTTGTTTTCCCCATTACACAATCCAAGTTCATGTAGATTAGTTCTGCAGCTTCCCCGCCGCCCCCAGTTCAACTCAATCCTGGGGGAATAGTATCCTTATTACAAATGTACACATTTTGCTGTGTTTGGGAAGATTGGACTAAATATAATGATAAATGTGGGAAAAATAGATACATTCTATTATCATAACCTGACTGCTCTATTTTCTTTTCACTACGGGGAGTTTTCACGGGTGCATGGCAAAACAAATTGCAGTCACCTGAGTATTTTCCACTCTGGTTTTGTCATTCTGAATGATAAATGTATTTATTCTTTAGCTGAGAATTAATATATCTGTACATCTCTCTCTATATATACACATATATCTTCCCATATGCATGGGCAGATGATAAGCAACAACTAAGGAGAACAAGTTGAAAATATTTTTTTATGAGATCAGTGGAAAAATGTTTTATGTTCACACTGAAACGTTTAAGGCCTGGGGTAAGACAGCTTTTAAGGTCAACCAGAAAGGAAGATTTTCTTCTCGTAAGCATCTATCAAAGGTCCTTGGAGGAGCAGTCAGCGCTAGCATAATTTAATATGCCTTCTCTGTGAAAAGAATGCCTCTTTGACATCATGCCACGACTTGTACTTCAACTGAAGATTTTCAGGTGGTCTATGTTTTGCTGCATTGATTTCCTTTTATCATTTTAGTCACAGTTTCAAATCCCTTTTTGTCTTATGTGTTCTAGAAACAAGGAAAATAAAGACTCATACAAAATATGTATTCCTCTGGCATTCTCTTTCCACACTGAAAACAAGGAATAGTTGCTGCCCTGCACATGGTTATGCAGCCCCATTCTAGGATCTGCTGAAGCTAAAGGTTAATTGTGGCTAGATTGTGGCATGGCTCCTTGGAAATTCAGGCTTGACAAGCAGAGCTGACGAGGGATAAATTGTATAGTGTCTTTTACCAGCAGGGGCCGCTGCAGAGCAATAATAGTTGGGATGCTTCTTTAGTTTGTTCTTCGGAAATAGAACGTATAAGAATGTTAATTCTGTTGAGGCATGAGATTTGTGGGAAGGGAAAATAACAGGAAATAATGAATACAGTTGAAATCAGTCAGACAAATAAAGTAAGCTTTTAAAAAGTTTTGCCAGAATCATATGTCGAAAGAATGTAGATTTTTTACCTGCATTTTACGCGTTGCTTCTGCACATGTGTATGTAAAGCAACATATAAAATTATTGAAAAAAGAAGAATGAAGCAACACCAGAGGAGTTCAGGATTTGTACATGGCAAATCTAACTTTTAAAAAAACACTTTGAAAATCATAAACATTTTTGGAAATATGACTAGAACTATAACAGTGAAGACTGCAGAAAAATGACTCCCTCTTAACCCTCACCATTCTTCACCCAAGACAAACCATATACCTTGAATATATTGCAGTAAATTTTTTTTCTGGGAAGGTCTCTTCTCAGAAAAATAAATCAAACATTTGTATACTTTTCACAATGTTTGTTTTTAAAGACAGTTTTCTGTGGATTGTGGTGTTTTAAAGATATATGGAGATTACACAGATGGGTAAACAGTTATATGTTTACCAAAGAAAGTTATCTGGAATGTACGGATTCATGCTGGTATGTAATTTTGGAAGGAGGAAAATTAAGCTATGATTTCTTAAGAGTGAGGTTTTCCTTCTGTTTGGAATATTGAGAGTTGTGAATATAAAGATATTGTCCTGGAATATCTTTTCCCCCAATATTTCAGTGCTGAGTGAAGGTATAGGAAAGAAAACACCAGGATGCTATCTATTGCCCATACATCACATAATGTTGAGGAACAGTTGGCCCCCTAATTTTAATTCTGTATGTAATCCAGAATAGCCTTATTTATTTAAATAGATATGGCCTTTTCAGCAATTGCAGTAAAGTCTCTTGTTTTAGTCATTAAAAAGTAAAGAGAAAGTGTACAGATAATTAAGAAGCTGGAGCACCTGTTGATAGAATCCCATGGGAAAATACTGGCTCTAATAGAAATGCATTTGCTCTATCCAGCAGTTCAGAAATATCAGCAAAAATGTCATGCTAAATGAAAGAAAGGAAATGGAAGAAACTGTTGAGTTTAGCTTTATATAAATACAGCAAACACTTATGTATGAATTGGATTTTCTGATACCTAATTTAAACTAGTATTGATCAGAATTCTTTTAAAATGAATCTGGTACCCTGAAAGTGGTCCAGAAAGTTTTTATGAAATGATATGTTATCATTCCTTCCAGGTATGAATAGGGATTAGCTGAAAAACGGGTTGAAATCTAATGCATGAGTAAATCAGGTTATAAAATTGATACCATCTCTGAAACTCTTCAAAGATTCAGGTCACTTTGATGAAAACTTATTTAGCATCTACTAAGTGCCAGATACTATGTTAGGAATTAGCAATCATTAGAAGAATAAGACAATGTTGCTATCCTAATGGAACTTAGAGACTGGTGGAAGGGATCTCAGTAGATTTCAAAACAGTGAAAAGAGTGCTATGAAACAAATATTCCCATAGAGCCACAGCAGTTCAGGGGTGTGTGTGTGTATGTGAGTGTGTGTTGAATACTTAACTCAGACTGGGAGTGAAGACACGCTTTTCAGTGGAGATGGGTGCTTGCGTTGATTTTTAAGGATTAATAGCCATTAACTAAGGAAACAGAACTTGAAATTATCCTAAAGGGATTATCTTACGTGTTCTACCACCTTGCTTTTTAAAAACCATTTCATATATGAGATTTATCTTATTTTTCAGAACCTTTGAATTAAATCTCTCTAAGGACAGCCTGACACTTCAAAGAATAGGATTTAACCATTCAACAAATGTGGTTAATAAATTCTTCTGTTAGCTTATTTTAATAAGAGGGATAGCCATTTATTCATTAACAAGCAAGTAATGAGCTTCTACTATGTTCTGCTACTGTTCTCAGCACTGGGGTTAGAGCTGTGAATAAAACACTTTCCCTGCCCTCATCAATCTTATCTCACATTACATAGGCTTAAATCAAATCTATGAACAACAGCTTTTCTAGCTTATAAAACACTTTTGCATGCATAGTGTTATTTAATTTACAATCCTTTGAGATGGTGACAGCATCTGCCTTGCTCCCCTTCTTTGAGGCAGCATGACTCACCAGCACATCCACAGAGCATTAAACGTGAGGCCTAGAATCCCAAGACCACCTCTCCTCCAACTTGACTCAGCTTGATCCTGAACTTTGATGCTTTGAACTTTAAACCCAATCTTGTCTATGGCTTCTTGGTCAAATTTAATAGATCAAATTCAATAAAATATTTGTTGTTTCCTGGGCCAAACCTTGTTTAGTATTAAGAATATGACTTCAGGGGGCTTCCAGGATAGTCATGGAGTAAAATAGTTATATAAGCTTAAATCAATGCATAATTAGACACTGTGAAAAAACAGTAAAGGAAATGCACATTGTGCTATGAAGAGATATAATGGGGAGGGGATTAGAGGTGAAGGAGGGGCAGGTTATGAAGATTTGTTTATGTATTTAGGAATAGTGTATTTGAGTCAACTGAGAAAAGTTGTGTGTGTGTGTAAGAGAGAAAGATGGAAGCGATAGATAGATAGATAGATAGATAGATTCCAGGAAGAGGAAAGAATACAAACCAAAACAAAGCAATAGAATGTATGAGATGAGAGTCAGGCTGGAGAGACAAACGGGGGCCGGATCATGCGAGGCCTTGTAAGATCCTAAGAGTCATAAGAAGCACTAAAAAGCTGTAAGTGAGAGAGTGACAAGATCAGATTTGAAATATAATACTAGTTGTACTGTAGAAAACCAATTGGAGATCAGGCACCGTGGCTTACACCTATAATCCCAGCACTTTAGGAGGCCAAGGGGGGGCAGATCACCTGAGGTCAGGAGTTTTGAGACCAGCCTGGCCACCATGGCAAAACCCTATCTCTACTAAAATTACAAAAGATAGCAGGACGTGGTGGCACATACCTGTAATCCAGCTACACGGGAGGCTGAGGTACAAGAGTAACTTGTACCTGGGAGGCGAAAGTTGCGGTGAGCCAAGATCATACCACTGCACCACTGCACACCAGCCTGGGTGACAGAGTGAGACATCATCACAAAAAAAAGAAAGAAAAAAAGGAAGAAAACTTATTGGAGGCCAGAGTAGATGTAGAGAGATGAGTTAGGGTTTGATTACAGCAATGTGAGGGAAAGATGATAGTAGTTTGGACTGGAATGGTGACTGCAGGAACAAAGAGAAATGAAAAAACTCCAGAGATGTTCAGGAGGTAAAATCTTATGGCTTATAAATGAAGTGGATATGGAAGTATAAGCATTACTCATACATTTCTGGATTGTGCAAGTTACATTAATTCAAAGAAGGAACAATGTAAGAAAGTCAGGTTTAGGGTGAGAGAAGATCTTGAGTTCATTTTGGAGCAGGAACAGCTTGAAAAATGTTTGTACTAATGGGGATTTTAAAGTAGAAAGTTCAGTTTGTGGAACTAGAGACAGAAGAGAGGACTGGAGTGAGTATACACATTGGGGGTTATTAATTTACAGATGGGCATGGAAGCTAGTCATGGGAGAGAGCATAAACTGAGAAAAGAGTTGGGAAATGATGCTACCAATAGCTAAATATTAACAGCCAAGTAGAACAGGATGGGTCAGGAAAGAAGATTAAGAAGGAATAAACCAAACAAAATAACACAGGAAAATATGTGTCCTGTTACTTGAGCTGAGTAGAGTTTCTCAATTTCTAGACTGAGGGAGTGACCATTGTTAGGAGTGATTCCTAAGAATTCAAGTAGGGTGAAAGCTGAAAATGCCAATTGAATGTGCTCAAGGTGGAGTGACCACAATAGAACTAAGAATCACTTCAGTAGGGTGATGGACTGGGAGCAAATTGGAGAAGGTTAGAATTAAAGAGGTTGATGGCAACATAGGGACAATGAGACTGAACCTCTCTACTTAGAAATCTAGCTCAGACCTGGGGTAGGGATTAAAATAAAAATAAAAAGAAAGCCTTGGGCATTCTTTTTTTTCGCTCTGTCACCCAGGCTGGAGTGCAGTGGCACGATCTCTGCTCACTGCAAGCAATTTTCCTGCCTCAGCCTCCCAAGTAGTTGGGACTACAGGCGCTTGCCACCACATCCAGCTTTTTGTGTGTGTGTGTGTTTTCAGGAGAGATGGGGTTTCACCATGTTAGCCAGTATGGTCTCGATCTCCTGACCTCGTGATCTGCCCGCCTCGGCCTCCCAAAGTTCTGGGATTACAGACGTGAGCCACCACGAAGCCTTGGGCATTCTTAAGGATGAAAAGAATCCGGTTGAGAGGGAGAAGATGAAGATATAGGAAAGAGAGTGGATAATCAACAATTTGTTAGAAGAAGAAGAAGGGTCCTTAGAAAGTCAGTAAGGGTGGAATTCTAAGTGCACATACAAGATACAAAGATTGACCTAATATGGAAGAAGGGATCTTTCTGAATTGTAAGAGAAGAGAAGCAGGGGAAGAGGGTGAGTGGGATGTAGGCAGTGGAAAATGATGGAGTTCTCATGTGGCACCTCCTTTTTTTTCCTGTAAAATGGAAATGGAGGCTGTTAGCTAAACTTGAGATGGTGGTTGGTGCTGGTACATGGTCTCTAAGTTATTTTATTTTATTTTTTTTTTAATTTACTTTTGAGACAGAGTCTTACTCTGTAGCCCAGGCTGGAGTGCAGTGGCACCATCTTAGCTCACTGCAACCTCCACCTCCTGGGTTCAAGCGATTATCCTGCCTCAGCTTCCCAAGTAGCTGGGATTACAGGCATGCGCCACCATGTCTGCCCAATTTTTGTATTCTTAGTAGAGATAGGGTTTCACCATGTTGGCCAGGCTCATCTTGAATCCCTGACCTTGGGTGATCCACCCGCCTCAGCCTCCCAAACTGCTAAGATTACCTGCGTGAGCCATGGTGCATGGCCTCTAAGTTATTTTAAACTTAGTTTTCCCTTATGGAGTTTGACTTGGTTTGTCCTTCATGCTCTAGACATTGTGGGCTGCTTTCCCCTGTCCAAATGTGGCCTTGGAAGTTGGGATGGACTTGGGGTGGCCAAATGGCCAGGAGACCCAGAAATATCTGAATTCTACTCCAGCTCAAAATCAACTTCCTCAATGAGGGATATATGCAAGTAAGGAGTAATGGAAAGGAAAAAACAGTGACACTGTATTGCTAAGTTGACTTGGCACCCAGACCTCATCAGGAAACATTCTGGTAGGCTGGATTGCAGCACATGATCCAGAGGTCTAAAGCCCTGTCCTGGCCAACCATCCCACCCCCATCATCAAAACAAAAGTAAACTTGAATTTTGGCTGACCTAATTCAAAGAAAAGAGGGACACATGATACTGCACATGTGTCTTCAGTGCCTTGGACAAACTGGCCTCAAGTCCAGCATGGGGTAAAAGTGCTGGCTTAGCTATTACAGCATAACGAGCTCAAGCGCTTCTGTTCCCAGACAGCCTCTGTGCCAGGGGCAGCATCCAGAAGGTAGAGCCCTAGTCAGCTGTGCTGGATAGACTGCACAGATGAAATCGATCTTTTATACCTGTCACACATACCTGGACATTTTTCTGCAAATGCAGTGCGCTTCCCTGACTCACACGGATAAAAACAGTTCACAAATCTTCAGTTTAATGGACATTTCTGGGTTTGAGGTAAATTTTTTCATGGTTAAAATAAGTTATTAAAATGCTTTGCCACCTAGTGTTAGCCAAATAGCCCAATGACAGTAGCAATTAAAACATTCTCTGTTGATCTTGCTGATCCAGGTGCTACCATTTTTTTCTTCCCTTTCTTTCAGTGTTAAACTTCTTGGAGCCCTACACATGCTGCCTTTCTTTTCTCATTGACTAAGTCAATCCCATCATCTGCCTTCTACTCCAGATAATACTCTCAGAATTCACCAGTAACTTTCCCATGGTCAAATCCATGGGTTTTTTTTTTGTTGTTGTTTGTTTGTTGTTGTTGTCTTAGCACATCTTTGATATTTGTAGAATTGGAATTCATTCATCTGGCCTCTGTGGCGCTGCATCTTTCTGGTACAGCTTCTGTCTAAATACTACTCAGTCATGTCTACTTGTTCCTTCACCTCTTCCCATTCTACCTCCGTGGATATCATTATAATTTTGCCTTTAACCCCTGTATTTCTTTTCTTCCTGGAAGACCCTGCATGACTCCAACTATCATATCCACGCAGACAATTTCAAAATTTATTCCTCTAGTTCTGATATTTCTTTCCAGCTCTGGTCTCATGTCTCTAGCTAAATTATTCCTTGAGTCTACTGAATGCCCTGCCATTATCTCAAGTTCAGTAAATCTAATGCTGAATTAATAATCTATTGGACTTAGCTTCTTTTTCAGTAGAATGACTAGACAATCACCTAGATTGCAGCAGAAGTTTCCTAACTGTACTGATCATCAGAATAATTTTGGTGTGGGATGATGAACTGGGTAGGCTGAACAGCTCTTCGGGTGATTCCAATGATTAGCCAAGATGAAAGCTCTAGTCTAAAGACAGGATTATCATAGTAATTGATGTAAGGTCTCTTGTAGACTAGGATATTGTAAGTCAGTTTTGTACAATCTCTTCCCCTAAATTGGCGTTGATATTTAATAGCAATGTGATCCTGGGCAAGCTATTTTGTTTCCTTTAGCCTTAGTTCTCTCATTTGTAAAATGAATATGAAAATATCTATTGCAATGAGTGAGATTAGATGTGTGAAATACACTGTTTAGTGACATATACATAGCAGGAGCTTTCTAATTCCCTTTTGCACCTCTGTCCTTTCTGGCCCATTCTTCACACTACTAACAAATTGATTTTCTGTGTCACGTTTCTTTTGTCACTCTTGCTTATAACCTCAGTGGTTTCTCTGACTTTCCGCAGTGATACTCAGACCCCTGTTCTAGAGACAAATACGTCTCATCAAGAGTAATTTGTGTTGTTTAAGTGCCTTTAATTTTTGATTTAGCATTCATGTAATTTGAAGTCTCACACAGGTTGCTTTCTAAAAGTATGGATGTCAGTGGTTTTGAAATTTACATCATGTCCCCTCATTGAACAATATCTTTTAAATTGTTATATTTCATGCTACTCCACAAAAATGCATTTAGCCTTGTATAGCAGAAAACTATATATTTATAGTGAAAATATTAAAAACAGTGGAAATAATAGAAAACAATTACACTGTACAAGTATATGAAATACTTTATCTGCATACATTTCTGGAACAGGCCACTGGGCAATTCAGCTAGGTCCACCTTGACTCTGAGACATATCCCCGCTAAGCTGTAAAGGATTGATTTTTAGATCAGCCTTTGTGCTGAAAGCAGGAAAAAGGAGAGAGAGCGTGAAAATTTGGATGCCTATATGGAGTCAGAGGTAGTAACAAAAATAACTTTAAATGTCTTACTAGCATGATTTTATTGTGTTGGCCTCCTGCAATCCATGCGGGTCATTTACTTTTTATGTTGTCAGGTGCATTTTCACTCTGCTTTTTCTAGTTCCCATTAATGATCAGGGCTGAAGAGTGTGGCAGGTCCTCAAATAACATCTTTTTGTTCAATGTTATTTCTTTATAACGTTGATAAGAAAAAATATGATTCTGGGCCAAGGCCACCATCTGTGTGAAGTTTGCACTTTCTTCCCATGTCTTTATGGGTTTCCTCTGGGTGCTCCAGTTTCCTTCCACATCTGAAAGATATGCATGTCAGGTGAATTGGCATGCCTACATTGTCCCTGCATGAGTGAATTTGAGTGTTTGTAAGAGTGTGCCCTGCTATGGGATGGAGCCCTATTCAGGTCCAGGCCTTCCTGGTGCTCTGACCTACTCGCATAGGCTCTGGCCACCCCAGACCCTGAACTAGAAAAGTTGGGTAAATAATTATCTTACTTATTTTTATTAATCTTTCTTAAATGTATGTATGACTCACATTTACTTCAATGTTTGATGTTGGAATTGTTTTGGTCTTTAAAATTTCATTGATATTTTTGTGACCAGAAATACATCCTGGAAACTTAACTCTTGTTTATATCAATTAGTCTATGGTAAAACTGGTTTGGTTTTATACTTCATTTTGCTTATAGTCACGCTTTCCAAAAACTTATCCAAGATGTTAAGTGAGGATTTACTGTATTGTTATTAGCTGTTTGGGGTATAAAGAGTACAAAAGCTGCCGGGCGCGGTGGCTCAAGCCTGTAATCCCAGCACTTTGGGAGGCCGAGACGGGCGGATCACGAGGTCAGGAGATCGAGACCATCCTGGTTAACACGGTGAAACCCCGTCTCTACTAAAAATACAAAAAACTAGCCGGGCGAGGTGGCGGCGCCTGTAGTGCCAGCTACTCGGGAGGCTGAGGCAGGAGAATGGCGGGAACCCGGGAGGCGGAGCTTGCAGTGAGCTGAGATCCGGCCATTGCACTCCAGCCTGGGCCACAAGCAAGACTCCGTCTCAAAAAAAAAGAGAGAGAGAAAAAAAAAAAAAAAGAGTACAAAAGCAGCTGGGTGCGGTGGCTCATGCCTATAATCCCAGCACTTTGGAAGGCTGAGGTGGGAGGATCACCTGAGGTCAGGAGTTCGAGACCAGGACAATGTGGTGAAACCCCATCTCTACTAAAAATACAAAAGTTAGCCAGATGTGGTGGCGAGCACCTGTAATCCCAGCTACTCGGGAGGCTGAGGCAGGAGAATCACTTGAACCTGGGAGGAGGAGGTTGCAGTGAGCAACAGTTGTGCCACTGTACTCTAGCCTGAGTGACAGAGCAAGAATTCATCTCAAAAAAAAAAAAAAAAAAAAAGAAAGAGTAAAAAAGCTTTTCCTAGAACACTCTATGTATACCTGAGCTCCCTCACAAACAGGCACCAAGACCTTAAAGAGGAAGGGATGGTTGGCAGCTATTTTTAAACATTCTTATTCTACATGTACATTCTTATTTTTACTAGCTATATATTGTTCCAAGGTATGGCTCTTCCATAATTTATTTTAAAACACTCTTATTGATGAGCATTGATTTTTTTTTCATTATTGCCAATAATGCTACAATGAACATTCATATATGTGATGTACCTATGGATGCATATGAGCATTTAAAAAAATTATTCCTGGAGGTAGTGAAGGGAGACTCTGTTCTAGACAGGAACAGTACCAATGGTCCCCAGAGTAGCTTTAAAGAAAAGATGCAAGTAGTGAAGAAAGAAATTGGAGATGATAATTTCCTTTTTCTTGTAATTATTACATACTTCTGCAAGAAATTCATATTTTTAAAGTAGAAAATTTCCTCTATGCTGAATTTTTAAATTAAAAATTAGCAATGTAGGAAGCTAACCATACTCCTGGGGAGAAAGAAGATGTGAAGCTGGCCGTTGCTGACTTTGATATGGTTTGGCTATGTCCCCACCCAAATCTCATCTTGAATTGTAGTTCCCATAATCCCCATGTGTTGTGGGAGGGACCAGGTGGAGATAATTGAATCATGGGGCTAGTTTCCCTGAATCCTATATAGTGAGTACGTTCTCACAAATCTGATGGTTTTAAAAGGGACTTCCCCCTTCACTCAGCTCTCATTCTTCTTCTCCCTGTCATCGTATGAAGAAGGATGTATTTGCTTCCTCTTCTGCCATGATTTTATGTTTCCTGAAGTCTCCCCAGCCAAGTTGAACTGTGAGTCAATGAAACCTCTTTCCTTTATACATTAGCCTGTCTCATGTTTGTCTTTATTAGCAGCATGAGAACAGACTAATACAGAAAATTAATATTGCGGAGAGCAGAGTGCTGCTATACAGATACCCAAAAATGTGTAAGTGACTTTGGAACTGGGTAACAGGCAGAGATTGGAACAGTTTGGAGGGCTCAGAAGAAAACAGGAAAATATCGGAAAGTCTGGACCTTCCTAGAGACTTGGAGGGCTCAGAAAATAGGAAGACGTGGAAAAGTTTGGGACTTCCTAGACATTTGTTGAATGGCCTTGACCAAAATGCTGATAGTAATATGGACAACGAAGTCCAGGCTGAGGTGGTCTTAGATGAATATGAAGAGAGTGTTGGGAATTGGAGTAAAGGTCACTCTTGCTATGCAAAGAGACTGGTGGCATTTTGCCCCTGCCCTAGAGATCTATAGAACTTTAAACTTGAGAGAGATGATTTAGGGTATCTGGAGAAAGAAATTTCTAAGCATCAAAGCATTCAAGAGGAAGCAGAATATAAAAGTCTGGAAAATTTGCAGCCTGACTATAATGTGATAGAAAACAAAACCCCATTTTCTGGGGAGATATTCAAGCTGGCTGCAGAAATTTGCATAAGTAATAAGGAGCTGATGTTAATCACCAAGACAATGGGGAAAATGTTTCCAGGGCATGTCAGAGACCTTCACAGCAGCCCCTCCCACCACAGACCCGGAGGCCTAGGAGGGAAAATTGGTTCTGTAGGCTGGACCCAGGGCTCTCCTGCTCTATGCAACCTCAGGCCATGTTGTCCTGTGTGCCAGCTGCTTCAGCTCCAGCAGTGGCTAAAAGGGGCCAAGGTACAGCTCAGGCCATGGCTTCAGAGGGTCTAATCCCAAAGCCCTGGCAGCTTTCATGTGGTGGTGGGCCTGTGGGTGCACAAAAGTCAAGAATTTAGGTCTGAGAACCTCTGCCTAGATTTCAGACAATGTATGGAAATACCTGGATGTCCAAGCAGAAATTTGCTGCAGAAGCAGACCTCTCATGGAGAACCTCTGCTAGGGCAGTGCAGAAGGGAAATGTGGGGTCAAATCCCCCACATAGAGTCCCCACTGGGGTATTGCCTAGTGGAGCTTTGAGAAGAGGGCTACCATCCTCTAGACCCTAGAAGGTAGATCCACTGACAGCTTGCATCATGTGCCTGGTAAAGCCGCAGACACTCAATGCCAGCCTGTGAAAGCAGCCAGGAGCAAGAATGTACCTTACCAAACCACAGGGGTAGAACTGCCCAAGGCTGTGGGAGCACACCTCTTGTATCAGCATGCCTTGGATGTGAGACATGGAGTCAAAGGAGATCATTTTGGAACTTTAAAGTTTAATGACTGCCCTATTTCATTTTTGGCCTTGCATGGGGCTTGTAACCCCTTTGTTTTCTCATTTGATCTAGGAAATAACTAACTTGTTTGATTTTACAGGCTCATAGGCTGAAGAGATTTGCCTTGTCTCAGATAAGACTTTGGACTTGGACTTTTGAGTTAATGCTGGAATGGGTTAAGACTTTGAGGGACTGTTGGAAGGGCATGATTGTGTTTTGAATTGTAAGGACATGAGATTTGGGAGGGACCAGGGGTGGAATGATATGGTTTGGCTGTGTCCCCACCCAAATCTCATCTTCAATCATAGTTCCCATAATCCTCACAGATCATGGAAGGGACCAGGTGGAGATAATTGAATCATGGGGGAGTTCCCCCATCTTGTTCTGATGATAGTGAGTTATTTCTCTGAGATCTGATGGTTTTATAAGGGGCTTCCCCGTTTGCTTGGCTCTCATTCTTCTTCTCCCTGCTATGATGTGAAGAAGGACATGTTTGCTTCCCCTTCTGCCATGATTGTAAGTTTTCTGAGACCTCCCCAGCTATGCTGTGCTATCAGTCAATTAAGCCTCTTTCCTTTTTAAATTACCCAGTCTTGGGTATGTCTTTATTAGCAGAGTGAGAGTGGACTAATACTGACCTCTAGGTGTTTAGGATGGCCTTTCTTTGAACCAACCACATAGCACACAGGGAGAAATTTTAGGTTCCCTCTCTCAGCATGAAAGCCACCTGCTTATAATGAAAATATTATCGGCCTTAATAGGCCCATGCACACACAAACCTTTTCCTATGTTAACCACAAATTTATTTCCCCCAAAAAATGCTAACCTTCAAATTAACTTTATAAAGCAGTGATGAATGGGAACTCAGTGCTCTCCATGCTCTCCATGCAACTCATTCTTTGAAAGACTCCTTCTTTGCTACTGTCTCCTCTCAGGTCTTTCTGCCCCTCCCCTTCATCCTCTCTCTCACTTGCAGACCTGGATAAGACCTGACTTGTTTCTGTAAAATTTTATTTCAGAACTTATAAAGAAAGCTGGCCAAGAAAGTTGACCTGCTTCTTAGGCATTGGGCTGACCTGAGGAAGGGACATAATTTCCCAGAGCCTCAATTTCCCTACCTATGATGTGGTGATGCAGAAATTCCCACCTATGCCATTACTGAAGGAACCAGTTGATATATTGCTTGACTTAATGGTGATGTCTGTCTATTACCTGAAGCTCCTGCTGTGGCTCCTGCGCATGCTAGGTACTGGAAACATGTTTGATGATTTCTTATCAGTTTGTCTGTTAGTCGATGCCAAACTACTTTCCTTTCTGGTATAATATACACTGCTGAAGGAGGAGGAAAGGAATCAGAAGGAGACAGAAGAGATTGAAGATTTCTCCTAACTTTCTGAGGTCTGCTTTGATCTCTTGCCTCTGTCAAGAGTTCTTTTTTTCACTTTTATCTTGTAGGCAAGGCAAACAGATACTATTTATAAGATATTTGAGTTTATCCAGCCCTTATGATATATTCTTTTCACTTCCTTTCCACCACAAAGGCCACAGTGATGGTCAAAGTGGCTTGCACAGAAGGAGACTATTAGTGGGACAGAGCTCCTGTCCACTAGCTCAGTGGTCTCCAACATTTTTGGCACCAGAGACTGGATTTGTGGATGACAATTTTTCCGTGGATGGTGTATGGGGGTGGAGGATAGTTTTGGGATGAAACTGTTCCACTTCAGATAACAAGGCATTAGTTATATTCTCATAAGGAACGCACAACCTAGATCTCTCACATGCATGTGCAATTCACAATAGGGTTCGCACTCCTATGAGAATCTAATGCCACCGCTGATCTGACAGGAGGCAGAGCTCAGGCGGTGATGCTCACTCGCCCACTGCTCACCTTCTACTGTGTGGCCAGGTCCTTGGCCTGTTAGGAACTGGACCACAGAGTAGGACCCCTGCACTAGGGTGCACCCTTGGTGGGTGGTGGGGGGTCCCCACTAGGAGACCGAATAGACTGTTTCCAAATGAGGCTCTTTCCTGCACTGGGGACCCCTGCACTAGCTCATTTAGAAAGAGCCTGTCTTACTAGAACATTGCTCTTTAAGGGGGACTGCTTATTTGCTTTGGTCTGTTCACTGTAAACATCAGATTTTTCTTCCTGAGGGGAAAAGGTTTTCAAGATTTTTTTTCCTGAGAGATGTTTATACGTGTTCTTTGAAAAAAAATTGAGAAATGTGAGTAAAGTATAAGAAAATAATAGAAATCACACACAAGATTACCACATGAAGATTCTTTAGTTAACGAAAATCATTTCACTCTATGAGGGCACTATAACATTTCTCACCAGACTCTTATAAGTTGTTTAGAATTTTTTCCAAAACAATACTAATGTACAATGCAGTGATATGTATCTTTATATGCCTCATTTTTCCTATATGTCCACATCTTTTTAAAATAAATTCTTACATGTGTAATTTCTCAATGAAGGTATGCACTTATGAAATACTTTTAACACATATTTTGACACTCTTTTCATAAAGGCAAATATCAGATTCCAAAAGATCTTACAAGTCACTTAAAGGCATTTTAGGTTTAATGTGAGAACAGCAGTGAACCAGTGAATTATTTAAAGCAGAAATGTGATGTGGTCAGACATTAATTTTAGATAGGTGCATTGGTCAAGATTCAGTAGTGGACAATGGAACTCTCTGGCCAGTTTTAGCAGAATGGGATTTGTTACCAGGTATTAAGCAGCTTACAGACTTGCTGGGAGGGCTGGAGAAGCTGGCTTTAGGCTGATTTTCAAGAAACAATAATCACGCAAGTCACACTGCTATGCTGACTGGCCAAAAAACTGCTGTGTCTGTGGCCACCACCTCCTACACAAGAGCTACACTGGTCACACAGGAAAGCTGCTGAATCAGGATCAGCTGCAGCTACCATGGCCTAGGCTTGGCAACTAGAAACTTAGGGACCAGCTGGACATCAGAGTAATGTTTCCCAATTCTGACTGCATGTCAGAATCACCTGGAGTGCTTTACAAAAGTACTGGTACTTGGTTAGCACCGCCAGAGACTGCATTTAATTGATCTGGAGCAGGGCCCGGCCATGGTATTGAAACAAAACAAAAAAGCCATGGGTGATGCTTGTGCACAGTCAAGGTTGAAAGCCAGGGCAGAAGGACATCCATGAAAGCTGCCACTGACTAACCAACCTACTTCCCTGCCAGTGCTTTCAGATGGCTTGTGTGGCTGCCACTTCCCCATACTCACCTCTGTCCTCTAACCTGGAGGGTGATTCTGCTTGGAAGTTCTGTGTGTGAAAAACACAAGATGGAAGGTAGATTGGGAAATGTAGTCCTTAAACATATCAGCTTTTGTTCATGCTGTTCATATGAAGATTATGAGGGGTGTTGCCTCAAAGGATAAAACATTTGATATGAGAAAACCAGTTGCGAATAGAGTAGAGAAGTCATTACTGGAAGTTCAGATAATTAATGAACAGGGCTGATATAGGTGATTGATAATTAAGTAAAGGGCAGAAAACCCTACTTGGAGGACAATTTAAATTTTGCCCAGAATTTAATTTGGTCACTTTAGATGTACAGTTGATGAAAAGGGAAAAGGAGGATAGCTAGAATTTGAGCTTGGGTGTTTTGCTGAATTATTGGACCATTCATCCTGGGAAAAATGGGTTGGGGTTTGGTGGAGAACAATAAATTTAAATTTAAACATGTTCAGTATTTAGTTTGATAGCCAAATCTGGATATTAAAAGAGAGAACTGAACTGGAGAATTAGAAATAATTGACTTTTAGATTTTAACAAATGCCTGAGCATGGATGAGATCATCCTGGGATAGGATCTGGGGCAGAATAATGAGGAAATTCAATATTTAATGCAAGGACAGAAGACGAGGAACTCATACAGGAGACAGAGGAAAACCGATAGAATGTGATCTCGAAAATCAGGGAAGAATAAACATTTCTTCAAAGAAGACATACAGATGGCTGGTAAGCATATGACAGATCTTCTACATCATTAGTCATTAGGGTACTGTGAATCCAAACCACAATGAGATACCATGTCATATCCACTAGAATGGCTATAATTTAAAAGATGGATAGTAACACGTGTTGACAAGCATGTAGTGAAATTGGAACCCGCTTGCATTGCTGGTGTAGCCACTTCAGAAAAGAGTTTGGCAGTTCCTCAAAAAGTTAAACATGGATTAACCATATGATTCAACAATTCCAAGCCTAGGTATATATCCAAAGAGAATTGAAAACATATTTACATAAAAACTTGTATGCGAATGTTCATAGCAGAATTGTTCATAATAGTCAAAAAGTGGAAACAACTCAAATGCCCATCAATTGATGAACTGATAAACAATATGTGATATATCCATGCAATAGAATATCATTCAACCATAAAAAGAAATAAAGTTTTGATATATACTACAATATGGGCAAATCTTCAAAACATGCTAAGCTAAAGAGGCCAAATATAAAAGGCCACACATTATATGATTCCATTTACATGAAGTGTCCAAAACAGGCAAATCTATAGAGACAGAGAGAGGGTTAATGTTTGTCAGGGGAGTGGACAAGAGGTAGTGACTGGTAATGGGTAGAGTGTTACTTTCTAGGGTAATAAAGTATTCTGGAATTAGTGGTCATGGATACACAACTTTGTGAGTATACTAAAATTCACTGAATTGTATTCTTTAAAAGGGTGAACTTTATGGCATGTGAATAACATCTCAATAAAACTGTTATTTAAAAAATCTCAAGGGAATAAAGCATTCAAGAAAAAAATATCTAGAAGTTAAAATGTCAGTTGTTGCCAAAATGCCAAACTTCAATTGCAACAAATAACATTGACAAGAGAAGTTTCAGTTATGGGGTGAGAATGCAAACATACCAAGGAGTAAGTGGGAAATAAGAAAGTGTCAACTGTGAGTATAAATAATACTTTCAAGGAATTTCCATGGAAAAAGCAGAAGAGAAATAGGGCAGTAACTGGAGAGGATCGGAGGAAAAAAGATGCTTGGACGTGCTGTTTTGTTTTCATGTGGACAGGAGAGAGACTCATGGATGATTCAATGCTGATAGAGAAGATCCAGTAGATAAGGAATACAGGAGTGGGAGGAAGACACAGATTGCAGTCCCTGAGAAATTAGGTAACTGGGCTTGGAGTTTGAGAAGAATGACAGCCAAAATAACTACTTCAAAAAAAAAGGAGAGAGATAACTATGAAATAAAGCTTCTGGGTAGCTCTGAGGTTCTCCTCGAGGATACAGGCCTTGGATTTATGGTAGCATCCATCCATTCATTCTACTTACTAAACACCTACACTGTCCTAAGGGCAGTATACCCAGTGGTATGCCCTTTAAAATTTTATATATATTTATTATTTGGTGGCAGCCTAGGGCGAGGGTTTTACAGACAGAATGCATTGGAAGTACAGTGGGACAGTGAGGTGAGATTTGAGAACATTGGTAGGAGGGTGACTAAAGTGAATGTCCAAATTGTCTAAGACTGGGGTGCAGGGTGGTTGGGGGGAAGAGAGTTTAAAAATTGGCTAATAAAGAAGAAAGTGGAAGAGTGAAGTAACTAGAGGTCTTGATGAGGTCAGGTAATAATAAAAAGGAGTACGATATATTGCATGTTTTGTCAGTGTTGTCGTGCTAAATGTTATAGTTTATATTATCCTCCCAATGATAACTATTATTTTCACAGGAAAGACAGATGCTTAGCAAGATTAAGAAACTTGCTTATGTTCACACATTCTGAACATGGCAGAATTGCTCTTAGCCTAGGGCATCTGATGCCAGAGCACTTGCTGTAACCATTGAGCTACTTTGCAGCTAGAGGCATTGTATAAGTAGTCAAGTGAGACAACTGGAAGGATAGGACTTATGGTTATTGGATAGCAATATTTTTGTTTAGGAAACCAGACATGAACATTTCAGGGGATGAAAAAATACCAGGCCTACTCCATGGAATGTGGAGAGCAGAATTAGAATGGTGGGAAAGTCATTGAAATTATGAAAATAAAGTAATGTTTGAAGGCACTGAAAAGTAGTGTTTAAAGCCAAATTTTGGATGTATTGTCCATCTATATGCTCAACTTTCTGGGAATGATGGCAGAACTTGGAATGGAGAGGAAGACTGTGAATTAAACTGCTTGGAATTGTCTTTCATTTTCTCTCTCTCTGAAAAAAATGAAAGAAATATCTGCCCAGAATTTAATTAGATGCATCAAGATTTACCCTGTGGAGAATCAGAAAATCTGGTATAGTTGTAAAAAATTTTACATTCTGCTTTCATTTCTCGATGAAACCTCAGGAAAAACTAGTCTCAATCATGTTTGGTATTTGATGAAGTTAATGATTTTCTCAGTGGAAAACAAGATTTGATGCCAATACATACCGATGGCAGTAGCAATGATTCACAGAGACATATGGAGTCTTTTTTATTCCCAAAGCTATCAAAAATATCAGGCACACTCTAGTCCCGAGTCTTTTCACTTGTTCCCTTTGCCTGGAACATTCTTCTCTCAGACATCTGTATAGATCACTCACGACTTCCTTCATATCTCTGCTCAAATGTTATCTTAGATCTCCCGGTCTCCTTTACAAAATGTTACCAAGCCTTCCCCTAGGCAGCTGCTATCCCTGCACCTTACTTTGCTTTTCTCCATTACATTTCTTACCATGTGACATAATTTGTGCTTGTTTATTGTCTATCTCTTGCACAGGGCCCTATGCTCTACAGAGGCTGGGACATGGTCAGTTTTGTTCACATCTGTTATCCGCAGCACCTAGAACAGTGTCAGGCACTGAAAATATAGATTTGCTGAATCAATGTTCCATCTGTGTAGAGTACAGAATTTTGTGTAAGGATCTCCAGAAGAGGAGGGCGTATGTTTCCTGGGTTATTTTCCTTCACTGTTCATTCCTAACTACTGCTTAAGGCTCCTCACGAATACTTCTGGCTTTGCTATCACCACACTGCAAGCTGCTGTCCTCTCCCTACGCTGCTTTGCCTCAAGCATAAATAAAGCCCATTTATTTCCTTCTCTAAGGCTATACTAACATGTTTTGCTAAACATGTGAGGCTCTCATAGTAGTAAATTCTTATAATTCTATATTGCCTCAGCATTAATTTTGAATCCAACTTTATCATACCAGAAGCAAGGCTCAGTGGTCCTTGACAGTTTGTAGTTCTACACCACACCCAGCTGGCTCAAGCCAGTGGCCTGAGATAAGAACCTAGAAGCATCTCTCCCACCTAGCAGGTTGGGATCCCCGCTTTTCTGCTTCCTTTAAACAAGTCATTCAGGCATTTGCTGCAAAGTTAAAGTGACCTACATTCGATTCCTTTCTACATACTGCCAGTGGCCACACACGCTCGCTCGCTCGCTCGCTCTCTGCCTGACTCTTCATTCCTGCCTCGCGGGAGATGGAGGACTGACCTCTCCACTCATTACACCCTCTCTTCCTGGGATCTGTGAGTAAAAATCTTTGAACTTGTTTCCTACTGTGATGGTGTATTGAATTTGCGCCTTCCATCTGAAGAACCACAGGCTGCCCCAGGCCATTTTCCTCAGGATGCCAGGGAGAACACAAAAGCGAGCTCCCAGTGCCAGAGCAATGGTCAGGCGGGCATAGATGGGATACGGGTCAGACAAGAGCCACAAGGGCATCTGCCAGGATAAACAAGTTTCCTGTGTGAGGGCCTCCGTGATCTTGGGTCGAAGAACTAGGCATGAGGCCGTCTGCCAGCTAATAAAAGGATCTTGCAAAAGCCACGCTGGAAACATCGACTTTCAGCTCCCCCGCTTTTTTTTCCTGTTAGAGCAGGATTGCTAGCAGTTCTGGTACCAGAACCCCAATTTAGCTGGGGGCTTGCAAAAGACTCATAAGAGTATTACAAAGCAGAAAAAGAAAACTCGGAACTTGGTTAATTTGTCATTATCTGTCACAAGAGGTTCCTTGCTGGTTTCTTCTCTTGACTTCAGCCATCCCACGGGTTGATGCAATCTGTGTTCTGTTCTTCCTCAAATCAGAACCTCTCTTACCCCATGAATGCTGAACCCAAGAAGACAAAAGAACTCCTTTCTTTGGTCAGAGAGATGACAAATTAAAATTCCCTAGCATTAGAAAAAAAAACAAGTCAACAAACTCTCATTACCCAAAGATATCCCCAAATTTTTTCATTATCTTACTTGCAATTACACTACAAATTAGCTCCAAGAACTTTAGTCTTCCATAAACTAAACAAAGTGATTTTTAAGCTTTTATTCCACCCCAATACAGTTTCCTCTCCATCATACATCTCTCAGAGTTTTTAAACAGTTATCCCTCAGTATCCTTGAGGGATTGCTTCCAGGAACCTCTAAATGCCAAAATTCATGGATGCCCAAGTCCCTCATATAAAGTGGTGTAATATTTGCATATAACTTACACACACCCTCCTGTTTACAGCTGATACTTGAACAACATGGGTTTGAACTGCATGGGTCCACTTATACTTTCTTCTGCCTCTGCCACCCCTGAGACAGCAACACCAAACCCTCTTCTCTCTGTTCCTCTTCAGCCTACTCCACCTGAAGATGAGAAGGATGAAGATGATCCACTTCCACTTAATAAATAATAAATATAGGATCTGGGTGTGGTGGCACATGCCTGTAGTCCCAGCTACTCAGGAAACAGAGACAGAAGGATTGCTTGAGCCCAGAAATTCGAGTCTAGACTTGGTAACATGGTGAGAACTATCTCTATTTAAAAAAATGTTTATCTCTCTCTCTATATAAAGTGTTAAATATCTCTATTTAAAAAAGAACTATCTCTGTTTATAAAATATGTGTTTTATTCTTTATAATTGTGTTAACATTTTCTCTAGCTTTATTGTAGGAATACAGTATATAATATATATGACATGCAAAATATGTGTTAATTCACTATATTATCAGTAAGACTTCCTGTCAACAATTGGATAATAGTTAAGTTTTTGGGAACTGAAAAGTGAAACAGATTTTTGACCGTGTGTGGGGGAGATTGGCATCCCTAACCCTCACGTTGTTCAAGTGTCAAACAATACTTCAAATCATTTCTAGAGTACTTATATCTAATACAATGTAAATGTATGTAAATCATTGTTATACTGTATTGTTTCTTACTTGTATTATTTTATCTTTATATACTTCTTCCTAGTATTTTTGATCTGCAGTTGTTTGGAGCTGCAGATGTGGAACCCGCAGATAGGGACGGCCGACTGTTTCAAAAACACCTCGGTGTATGTGCCCTCTCTTTGTCTCCAATACAAGAATCACCCTGCCTGAGTATAGAATTTCGGATAGGAAGGAGTAAAACCAGAGGCTCAGAAAATAATGTAGCAATTTTGAGAGCCAGGTAATAGATGGCATTGGCTTGGACGAGGTGATTGATGGCTGTGGGTATGGAGACAAATGGTTAAATTTGAGAGGTATTTAGGGGGTTTGATACATAGGAGTTGGAAAGTGAGTAGATGTGGGGTCAAGGATGAGCGACACAATAGGTCTTGATTCCTGGTTTGGCAAATTTTTGGTAAGGTCTCAATATTTCCAATTCAAGTGTTCTCATTTTTAAAAAACTCTACTAATTCAAGGTAAACCTTTATGTTTGTTGGTTTTGTGTTTCTATTCCTATACACCTTCCAACACAGCAAAGATTGTGGCTTTTGTATCCAACTTCAAAGATAAAAGCAAAACCAAAGGATACAGAAGCATCTTTAAAACCTTTATAACCTCTGAAATTTTTTGCTGCTTAATCATGCATAAAGAATGATGGATTTATTTAATCAGAAAGCAGAAACATTTTATTTATTTTGTCAAAGGAAACTCTTCTAGACATTGTAATATGGTTTTGATGATGATTTTATGTTACTTGATCATATATACTAAGTAACATAGACCATTTGATGTGAGGCAATATTCTTTTTTTTTCTAAATTATACTTCAAGTTCTGGAATACATGTGCAGAACATGCAGGTTTGTTACACAGGTAGACATAAGCCATGGTGGTTTGCTGCACCCATCAATCCATCATATACATTAGGTATTTCTCCTAACGCTATCCCTCCCCTAGCCCCCCACCTCCTGACAGGCGCCAGTGTGTGATGTTCCCCTCTCTGAGTCCACATGTTCTTATTGTTTAATTCCCACTTATGAGTGAGAACATGTGGTGTTTGGTTTTCTGTTCCTGTGTTAGTTTGCTGAGAATGATGATTTCCAGCTTCATCCATGTCCCTGCAAAGGACATGAACTCATTCTTTTTTATGGCTGCATAGTATTCCATGGCGTATATGTGCCACATTTTCTTTATCCAGTGTATCATTGATGGGCATTTGGGTTGGTTCCAAGTCTTTGCTATTGTGAATAGTGTTGCAATAAATGTACGTGTACATGTGTCTTTATACAATGATTTATAATCCTTTGGGTATATACGCAGTAATGGGATTGCTGGGTCAAATGATATTTCTGGTTCTAGATCCTTGAGGAATCACCACACTGTCTTCCACAATGGTTGAACTAATTTACACTCCCACCAACAGTGTAAAAGCATTCCTATTTCTCCACATCCTCTCCAGCATCTGTTGTTTCCTGACTTTTTAATGATTGCCATTCTAACTGGCATGAGATGGTATCTTATTGTGGTTTTGATTAGCATTTCTCTAATGACGAGTGAGGATGAGCTTTTTAAAATATGTTTGGCCACATAAATGCCTTCTTTTGAGAAGTGTCTTTTCATATCCTTTGCCCACTTTTTGATGGGCTTTTGTTTTTTGTTGCTTTTTTTTTTTTTTTTTTTGTAAATTTGCTTGAGTTCCTTGTAGATTCTGGATATCGGCCCTTTGTCAGATGAATAGATTGCCAAAATGTTCTCCCATTCTGTAGGTTGCCTGTTCACTCTGATGGTAGTTTCTTTTGCTGTGCAGAAGCTCTTTAGTTTAATTAGATCCTATTTATCAATTTTGGCTTTTGTTGCAATTTGCTTTTGGTGTTTTAGTCATGAAGTCTTTGCCCATACCTATGTTCTGAATGGTATTGCCTAGGTTTTCTTCTAGGATTTTTGTGGTTTTAGGTCTCATGTTTAAGTCTTTAATCCACCTTGAGTTAATTTTTGTGTTAGGTGTAAGGAAGGGGTCCAGTTTCAGTTTTCTGCATATGGCTAGCCAGTTTTGCCAACACCATTTATTAAATAGGGAATCCTTTCCCCATTGCTTGTTTTTGTCAGGTCTGTCAAAGATCAGATGGTTGCAGATGTGTGTTGGTATTTCTGAGGCTTCTGTTCTGTTCCATGGGTCTATATATCTGTTTTGGTACCAGTACCATGCTGTTTTGGTTACTATAAACTTTTAGTGTAGTTTGAAGTCAGGTAGCATGATACCTCCAACTTTGTTCTTTTTGCTTAGGATTGTCTTGGCTATACGGGCTCTTTTTTAGTTCCATATGAAATTTAAAGTAGTTTTTTTCTAATTCTGTGAAGAAAGTCAATGGTAGCTTGATGGGAATAGCATTGATTCTATAAATTACTTGAGGCAGTATGGCCATTTTCATGATATTGATTCTTCCTATCCATGAGCATGGAATATTTTTCCATTTGCTGTGTCCTCTCTTATTTCCTTGAGCAGTGGTTTGTACTTCTCCCTGGAGAGGTCCTTCACATCCTTTGTTGTGTTCCTAGGTATTTGATTATCTTTGTAGCAATTGTGAATGGGAGTTCACTCATGATTTGGCTCTCCGTTTGTCTATTATTGGTGTATAGGAATGCTTGTGATTTTTGCACATTGATTTTGTATCCTGAGACTTTGCTGAAGTTGCTTATCAGCTTAAGGAGTTTTTAGACTGAGATGATGGGATTTTCTGAATATACAATCATGTCATCTGCAAACAGAGTCAATTTGACTTCCTCTCTTCCTATTTGAATACGCTTTATTTCTTTATCTTGCCTGATAGCCCTGGTCAGAATTTCCAATACTATGTTGAATAGGAGTGGTGAGAGAAGGTATCCTTGTCTTGTGCTGGTTTTCAAAGGGAAGGCTTCCAGTTTTTGCCCACTCAGTATGATATTGGCTGTAGGTTTGTCATAAGTATCTCTTATTATTTTGAGATACTTTCTATCAATACCTAGTTTATTGAGTGTTTTTAGCATGAATCGGTTTTGAATTTTATCGAAGGCCTTTTCTGCATCTAATGAGATAATCATGTGGTTTTTGTCATTGGTTCTGTTTATGTGATGGATTACGTTGATTGATTTGCGTATGTTCAACCAGCCCTGCATCCTGGGGATGAAGCCAACTTGATCGTTTTTTGATGTGCTGCTGGATTCAGTTTGCCAGTATTTTATTGAAGATTTTTGCATCAGTGTTCATTAGGGATATTGGCCTGAAATTTTCTTTTTGTTGTTTCTCTGCCGGGTTTTGGTATCAGAATGATGCTGACTTCATAAAATGAGTTAGGGAGGAGTCCCTCTTTTTCTATTGTTTGGTATAGTTTCAGAAGGAATGATACCAGCTCATCTTTGTATCTCTGGTAGAATTTGGCTGTGAATCCATCTGGTCCTGGGCTTTTTTTTGGTTGGTAGGCTATTAATTACTACCTCAATTTCAGAACTTGTTCATTGGTCTATTCAGGGATTCGACTTGTTTCTGGTTTAGTCTTTTGAGGGTGTATGTGTCCAGGAATTTATCAATTTCTTCGAGATTTTCTAGTTTATTTGTGTAGAGGTGTTTGTAGTATTGTCTGATAATAGTTTGCATTTCTGTGGGATCAGTGGTGATATCCCCTTTATCATTTTTTATTGTGTCTATTTGATTCTTCTCTCTTTTCTTCTTTATTAATCTGGCTAGTGGTCCATCTATCTTGTTAATCTTTTTTAAAAAACCAGCTGCTGCATTCATTGATTTTTTGAAGGTTTTTTTTGTGTCTCTATCTCCCTCAGTTCGGCTCTGATCTGTTATTTCTTGTCTTCTGCTAGCTTTTAAATTCGTTTATTCTTATTTCTCAAGCTCTTTTAATTATAATGTTAGGGTGGCAATTTTAGATCTTTCCTGCTTTCTTTTGTGGGCATTTAGTGCTATAAATTTCCCTGTAAACACTGCTTTAGCTGTGGTGCAGAGATTCTGGTATGTTGTGTCTTTGTTCTTACTGGTTTCAAATAACTGATTTATTTCTGCCTTAATTTCAGTTATTTACCCAGTAGTTATTCAGGAGCAGGTTGTTCAGTTTCCATGTAGTTGTGCAGTTTTGAGTGAGTTTCTTAATCCTGAGTTCTAATTTCATTACAGTGAGAGACTGTTTGTTATGATTTCTGTTGTTTTGCATTCGCTGAGGAGTGTTTTACTTCCAAATATGTGTTCAATTTTAGAATAAGTGATATGTGGTGCTGAGAAGAATGTATATTTTGTTGACTTGGGGTGGTCAGTTCTGTAGATGTCTATTAGGTCTGCTTGGTCCAGAGCTGAGTTCAAGTCTTGAATATCCTCATTAATTTTCTGTCTCATCGATCTAATATTGACATTGGGGTATTAAAGTCTCTCACTATTATTATGTGGGAGTCTAAGTCTCTTTGTAGGTATCTAAGAACTTGCTTTATGAATCTAGGTGCTCCTGTATTGGGTGCATATATATTTAGGATAGTTAGCTCTTTTTCTTGCATTGATCCCTTTACCATTATGTAATGCCCTTCTTTGTCTTTTTTGGTTTAAAGTCTGTTTTATCAGAGACGAAGATTGGAACTCCTGCTTTTCTTTTGCTTTTCATTTGCTTGGTAGATCTTCCTCCATCCCTTTATTTTGAGCCTGTGTGTGTCTTTGCATGTGAGATGAGTCTCCTGAATACAGCACACCAATGTGTCTTGACTCTTTATCCAATTTGCCAGACGGTGTCTTTTAGTTGGAGCATTTAGACAATTTACATTTAAGGTTAATATTATTATGTGTGAATTTGATCCTGTCCTCTTGATGCTAGCTGGTAATTTTGTCCATTAGTTAATGCAGTTTATTCATAGTGTCGATGGTCTTTGCAATTTGATATGCTTTTGCAGTGACTGTTACCGGTTTTTCCTTTCCATATTTAGTGCTTCCTTCAGGAACTCTTGTAAGGCAGGCCTGGTGGTGACAAAACCCCTCATCATTTGCTTATCTGAAAGGATTTTATTTCTCCTTTGCTTATGAAGCTTAGTTTGGCTGGATATGAAATTCTGGTTTGAAAAATCTTTTCTTTAAGAATGTTAAATATTGGCCCCCACTCTCTTCTGCCTTGTGGAGTTTCTGCAGTGTGATCCACTGTTAGTCTGATGGGCTTCCCTCTGTGGGTAACCCGACCTTTCTCTCTGGCTGCCCTTACCATTTTTTCCTTCATTTCAACGTTGGTGAATCTGATGGTTATGTGTTCTGGGGTTGCTCTTCTTGAGGATTATCTTTGTGGTGTTCTCTGTATTTCCTGAATTTGAATGTTGGCTCTGTCTTGCTAGGTTGGGGAAGTTCTCCTGGATAATATCCTGAAGGGTGTTTTCCAACTTGGTTCCATTCTCCCCGTCACTTTCAGGAACACCAATCAAATGTAGGTTTGGTCTTTTCACATAATCCCATATTTCTTGGAGGCTTTGTTCATTCCTTTTCATTCTTTTTTCTCTAATCGTGTCTTCACAGTTTATTTCATTAAGTTGATCTTCAATCTCTCATTTCCTTTCTTCTGCTTGATCAATTTAGCTATTGATACTTGTGTATGCTTCACGAAGTTCTCGTGCTGTGATTTTCAGCTCCATCAGGTCATTTATGTTCTTCTCGAAACTGGTTATTCTAGTTAGCAGTTCCTGTAATCTTTTTATCAAAGTTCTCAGCTTCCTTGCATTGGGTTAGAACATGCTCCTTTAGCTCTGAGCAGTTTGTTACTACCCACCTTCTGAAGCCTACTTCTGTCAATTTGTCAAACTCATTCTCCATCCAGTTTTCATCCTGTGCTGGAGAGGAGGTATGATCCTTTGGAGGAGAAGAGGCATTCTGGTTTTTGAAATTTTCAGCCTTTTCACACTAGTCTTTCCTCATCTTCCTGGATTCATCTACCTTTGATCTTTGATGTTGGTGATCTTTGGATGGGGATTTTTCATGGGCATCCTTTTTGTTGATGTTGATGTTATTGCTTTCTCTTTGTTAGTTTTCCTTCTAACAGTCAGTCACCTTTTCTGCAGGTGTGCTGGAGTTTGCTGGAGGTCCACTCCAGATCCTGTTTGCCTGTGTGTATCTCTGTGTCCAGAATTGGTGGGTTCTTGGTCTTGCTGACTTCAAAAATGAAGCCGTGGACCCTCGCGGTGAGTGTTACAGTTCTTAAAGATGGTGTGTCCGGAGTTTGTTCCTTCTGATGTTTGGACGTGTGCAGAGTTTCTTCACTCTTGGTCTCGCTGACCTCAGGAGTGAAGCCACAGACCTTCGCGGTGAGTATTACAGCTCTTAAAGGTGGCATGTCAGAGTTGTTTATTCCTCCCAGTGGGTTCATGGTCTCACTGGCTTCAGGAGTGAAGTTGCAGACCTTTGCAGTGAGTGTTACAGCTCATAAAGGTAGTGTGGACCCAAAGAGTTAGCAGCAGCAAGATTTATTGCAAAGAGTGAAAGAACAAAGCTTCCACAATGTGGAAGGGGGAGGGAGCAGGTTTCCGCTGCTGGCTTGGGTGGCCTGCTTTTATTCCCTTATCTGGCCCCATCCACATCCTACTGATCTGTCCATTTTACAGAGAGCTGATTGGTCTGGTTTATAGAGAGCTGATTAGTCCGTTTTGACAGAGTGCTGATTGATGCCTTTACAAACCTTTAGCTAGACAAAGGGTGCTGATTGGTGTGTTTACAATCTTTTAGCTAGACAGAAAAGTTCTCCAAGTCCCCACCTGATTAACTAGACATAGAGCACTGATTGGTGCATTTAAAAACCTTTAGCTAGACACAGAGTGCTGATTGGTGCGTTTACAGTCCTTTAGCTAGACAGAAAAATTCTTCAAGTCCCCACCCCTCCCAGAAGCCCAGTCGGCTTCACCTCTCACTGGCACTTGCCCTGGGCACTCTGGCAGCACAGAGGGAGCTCATCCCTCGATCAAAACCCGCAGGGGCTGGCCGGTGGCACTTGGGGCCACCAAGCCCGCGCCCACTCAGAACCCATGCTGGCCCGTGATGCCGCATGCAGCCCCACCTCCTACCCAAGCCTCTCCTTCCACACCTCCCGGGAAACAGCGAACAGAGGGTGCTGGCTCAGGCCTTAGCCAACCCTAGAGAGGGGCCCCCACAGTGCAGCAGCAGGCTGAAGGGCTCCTCGAGCATGGACAGAGCGGAGGCTGAGGCCAAGCAGGCGCCAAGAGCGAGCGAGGGCTGCCAGCACATTGTCACTTCTTATCACCAGTGGTGGCTGCAGAACAGCATAAAGATTGCCACCTGCTCCTTCCTCTGGAAGCTCTGTCTCAGAGGGGCACCCACCTGATGCTGGCCAGATCTCTCCTGTATGAGGTATCTGTCGACCCCTGCTGGGAGGTATCTTGCAGTCAGGAGCCATGGGTGTCAGGGACCCACTTAAGGAGGCAGTCTGTCCCTTAGCAGAGCTTGAGCACTGTTCTGGGAGATCCACTGCTCTCTCCAGAGCTGGGATGCAGTAATGTTTAAGTCTGCTGAAGCTGTGCCCACAGTTGCCCCTTCTCCTAGGGGCTCTGTCTCAGGGAGATGGGAATTTTATCTATAAGCCCCTGACTGGGGCTGCTGCCTTTCTTTCAGAGATGCCCTGTCCAGAGAGGAGGAATCTAGAGAGGCAGACTGGCTACAGTGGCTTTGCGGAGCTGTGGTGGGTTCCACCCAGTTCAAACTTCCCAGCAGCTTTGTTAACACTGTGAGGGGAAAACTGCCTACCCAAGGCTCAGTATGGCGGACGCCCCTCCCCACCAACCAAGCTTGAGCATCCGAGGTTGACTTCAGACTGCGGTGGTGGCATCAAGAATTTCAAGCCAGTGGATCTTCACTTGCTGGGCTTCGTGGGGTTGGGATCCACTGAGCAAGATGTCTTGGCTCCCTGGCTTCAGCTCGCTTTCCAGGAGAGTGATCGGTTCTGTCTTGCTGGTGTTCCAGGTGCCACTGGGGTACAAAAAAAACAAAAAACAAAAACAAAAAAAAACTCCTGCCACATGCTCAATGTATGCCCAAAGAGCTGCCCCAGTTTCATGGTTTAAACCCAGGGCCCTGGTGGTATAGGCATCGGAGGGAATCTTCTGGTCCGTAGGTTTCAGAGACTGTGGGAAAAGCCTAGTATCTGGTCCGGGTAGCATGGTCCCTCATGGCACAGTCCCTCATGGCTTCCCTTGGCTAGGGGAGGGAGTTCCTCGACCCCTTGTGCTTCCCGGGTGAGGTGACGCCCCACCCTGCTTCTGCTCATCCTCCGTGGGCTGCACCCACTATCTAACCAGTCCAAATGAGATGAGCTGGGGACCTCAGTTGGAAATGCAGAAATCACCTGCCTTCTGCATTGGTCTTTCTGGGAGCTACAGACCGGAGCTGTTCCTATTCAGCCATCTTGCCAGCCACACGATAGGAGGCATTATTCTTGTAATATACTAACAATTTTTAGTTTAGAAGGATGTATATAAAAATAACAAAAAGGAAACAATAAATCTTTAGAAGTATTTCACTGAGTCCTTGAAACAGTTCACAGATCTCCTGTTAGAACTTTGGATTTCTAACTAAGGTAGAAGATGAATTGTTCTGAGAGATTGAATATGTAAGGATTAATCAGATTGGGGTTCCAGAGAATGCAGATGAATGATTTGGGAAAGTGGGGAACAGTGGGGCATGGGTTGATAAAAACAAGTAGCAAGCAGTTTTGGGGTTGGAGGGCTGAGTAAACAAGAAGGTTTAGTTTAGCATCTAACAAAGATAGAATGTGAAGTAGCTAATTTGAAGACTGTCACACAATGCGTCCCGGACATTCTTTCATTGATGGGGAATGGTTTGCAACTCAGAATGGTTCGTATATTACAAGGACTTGGATTGATTATGACTCCAAAGAGCTCTAGTCTCTTGCATATAGGAAATTGGTTCTGCGAAGGAATTAAGCAGGAATTCATATGGATTGTGGAAGCAGCTAACATATCTTGGGGGCATTTTTGAATTGTTTCATGCTTATTTTAATATTTCACTTTGGCTTCAGTACTCTCTTACAACGAAATGAAGAGGAAACACATTGTTCCTTGTTTTTACTAATCTGGAAACAAGAAAGATGGAATCCTTAAAAGAAATTCTCAGCCCTAGATCCTCAAAAAAATAAGAAAGAAAAAACAGAAAGTAATTCGACCCCATTCTTCTTTCATAACTGTTATTAAAGGGCCTTATCGAATTTTTCCCTTTTTTGAGAATCTTTCTTTGAGAGTCTCTTTCAGACTTCTGGAATGGACTCTATGTGGTTTGTGGAAAGATCCAGATATTTTCGTATCTCTTTTACACATATCAGTCACAGTGACACTGGATCATGTTGTTCCTGTTTTTTCTTAAAACTTTTTTAGAGATGGGGTCTTGCTATAATTACTTAGGGTGGAGTACAGGGGCTATTCATAGGCACAGTCATGGCACACTACAGCTTCAAACTCCTGGGCTTAAGTGATCCTCCTGCCTCAGCCTCCCATATAGCTGGGACTACAGGCACACTCTACTATGCTTAGCTTATCTCTGTTTTTCTCTTCCATGGCACTCTGTTGCTTTTCTCCATGTATTTATAATTTAATAAATTAATACTTCATATTTGATCAGTATCTGTCTCTCACTAGACTATAGGTACCAAGAGAGTTTGCTTTTACCTACACTACCTAACACAGTACTTGGCATAGGTAGTTGCCATTGATTGATTGGTTGAATATATGCCCAAGGAACTGTTTTGCCTTTTTCTATTTTATTTTACATATTTCATATGAAGAAAACATTTCAATCTGTTTTTAAGGAAGAACATTTTCTCACTTGAGGAGGGAATTTGACCATACTGACAAAGAACAAATTGTACAACGTGGCTAACAGTGCATGTGTAAATAATTTATGAATTAAAATGTTTTTGGGGTGTTAATTCTTAAAGTTAGATATTTACATTGTCTAATTCTCATTGATCTTGTTTGATTTTTCTCTTTGGTGGTATAATTGAACTTCTTCATTGCTGAGAAGACAAAAGAGGTAGGTGGCTGTATTTGCTCATTCTCATGCTGCTAATAAAGACATATCAGAGACTGGGTAATTTATAAAGGAAAGAGGCTTAATTGGCTCACATTTCAGCATGGCTGGGAAGGCCACAGGAAACTTACAATCATGGCGTAAGGGGAAGTAAACACGTTCTTCATATGGCAGCAGCAAGGAGAAGTGCCAAGCAAAAGCGGGGAAAGTCCCTTATAAAACCATCAGATCTTGTGAGAACTAACTTACTATCACAAGAATGGGATGAGGAAAACGCTCCCATGATTCAGTTACCTCCCACTGGGTCCCTCCAATGACACGTGGGGATTATGGGAACTACAATTTAAGATGAGATTTGAGTGGAGACACGCCACTCCATGTCAGCGTCATTAGAGCTTGGTTTCATTTCTGGCTTTACATGTGACTTTCGGCAAGTCATAAGCTGTGAGCCTAACCCTCATCTATTGTAAAACTGAGAGAAACTCATTTGACTATATTGTTTCTCCATAGAATGTCGTGAGCATGAAACAAAATAATTAAACATGAATTTTCTTTTGGTAAAGGTATTTGATAAATAGTATATATTTGTATGCATATGTACACATATATAATTATTCCTTTTGTTTTGGCTATGCCAAATTTTAATATAGTATATAGTATTTGAATGATAGGGATGACTCCATAGAAATGATAAAAAATAATGATGGCAACTATTTAGCAGTACGTTATAATGGCCAAGTGTTGAGTTAAATCCGTATGTTTTCTTATTTCATTTTCCCAAAAATATGTTAATGACCTTTTTCATTCCTATTTTCACCCCTGCCACTCTCACTTGAACTCACTCCAGTGAATAAGGCATTTGTACCCATGACTCCACTGAGTCGTTTCCTCTCAGGGTTACTATTGGCTTCTATGTTGCCAAATGTCAGTGGTCCATTCTGCCCTCATCTCACTCAGCCCCACTGAACATACGACAGTAGGTTCTTCTTTCTTTCGATGCACTTTGTTCACTTGGCTCTAGGGCACCACCATCCCCTGGTTTTCCTGCATCGTCCTCATCTTCTTGACCTCTAAATATTGGAGACCCCCAGAGCTCAGATCCTGGCCCTCTTTTCTCTTCTATTTCAGTATATTCCTATAGGGATCTCACTCAGTCCTCATAAATTAAATATGTTTTATTCTCATATAATGCACAATTAAGATCCATTTTTGACCTCTTTCTCGAATACATACCATATTCAATGGTCTACTAAAAATTTACATGTGAATATCTAATTCATATCTCTAACTAAACTCTTTATAGTTCACTTTCTTTTCACTTATTCCGAATTTAGTCTTCCCCATTTCAGTAAATGGCACTGCCATTTACTCAGTTACTTAGGCCCAAAACTTTAGAATCATTCTCATTTATCACAACTCACAATCTACCAGAAGTTATATTGAATCTACTTTAAATTCATCATGAATCCAACCACTTTTAGCTACTTCCAAGTGTCATCTTCCCCTTTTAAGTCGCCATCATCACCAGTGTGCCCTACTGGGACTCCCTTTACCTGGTCATCCTGTATCCATTCCTGATTCCCTAGGGTCTGCTCTCCACATAGGAGCCAAAGTGATCATTTCAAAACACAATTGGATCATGATACTCCCCTACTCAAAAGTGCAATGGCTTCCCATCACAGTTAGAATAAAATCCAAAATCCTACTGTGGCATATAAATTTCTCTATAAGTTACCAGGGCTACCTTTTATTTATTTATTATTATTATTATTTTGAGACAGAGTATCACTCTGCTGCCTACGCTGGAGTGCAGTGGCATGATCTTGGTTCACTGCAACCTCCACCTCCCCTGTTCAAGCAATTCTCCCACCTCAACGTCCCAAGTAGCTGACACTACAGTCACCTGCCACCATGCCTGGCTAATTTTTGTATTTTTAGTAGAGATGGGGTTTCACCATGTTGGCCAGGCTGGTCTCAAATTCCTGACCTCAAGTGATCCACCTAGGCTAACTTTTAAATTCAACTCGTAAGTCAGTGAATAATAGTGTTACTGATTTCCTTGCTTTTTCTCAAATTCAGCAGCATATTCCTGCCAGTAGGTCTCTCATTTGTTCTTCCCTCTGCTTGAAATGCTCTTCCTCAAATATTCACATGGATCACCATCCCATATTCTTCATGTCTTGACTCAAATGATAACATCCTAAGAGGACTTACCAGCCCTTACTCTTGTCTGATCATGATTAGCTTATCTAGAGTTATTTTCTTTGCAATCATTATTACAATCTGAGATTACATTTAATTTCAATCTTGTTATTGCAAGCTGTATGAGGGTAGTTCACTGTCACATCCTTGCTGTCTAGAACAGTGCTCAGCATATGGTAGTGTGAAATGTATTTTAAAAATTTACCTTTGGATACCCCCTCTGTGATCAGTCTGATTTTCCATCTTTTCTAGGAAAGGTAACTGAGACTCAGGGTGATCAAGTCACTTTGTCAAGATCACATAGTAAATTATACAGCCTGGATTCGAAGACTGATCTGACAGTAAATCTTATACTTCTAGCTACTATACCATATTGCTTTCCTTTGTATGCTAAGTATAGCATACAAAGTCTTCACTTAATAATTAATTTTGGAAATTAAGAATGCTGAAATTTCCATAAACATTAAAGTTTTTAGAATACTTACATGTGTGCTTTGTTGCCTTCCTAGGATTTTTTTAAGGTTCACACACATGCATGCTCACCAGCTTGTTTCAGCTTCCCTGAAGGAGATATAAAGAGGAGAAAAACACCTTGCAAAACACATCAATACAAAAGATTGTTAAAAAACAATCAATGACACATCACTGACAATTGGATAAATGTACAGATCCTTAGAATTTCAGACTCTAAAGTGAAATTGATATAGTCAGGTGACTTTTATCTCTTTGATCCCATGTGCAAGTTTAGCATAGGCCTGAAGCAGTACTTAAACCATAACACTGTTACAAGAGGAGCTATTGACTTTGGCATTAGAGAAGACCTAATGCTAGTTATTGAAGTAAGGTTTTACTGATTTTTAACACTAAAAAGATTTCTCTAAAAGTAGATCTAGCAATTGTCTTGTTAAAACGCTCTTAAGAAATGCTAAATTGTCTCCTCTATTAGCCATTACTTCATTTTATCTACATTTAAGACAAAAATCTAAGTACAGAAATCAAAACACATAGCTTACCAATTTTGTAGGAGTTTTGTAGATGTTTGAATAGAAGTGGAAAAGTTGTCATTCTTGTGGCAAGAGTTGGACATCTCTGAAGACACCTGAATAAGTTTTTCCTTTTCCATGAAATGTAATAGTTAGCATTTATGGAATCCTGGTTCTACCCCCTACTAGTTGTGTGACCTTGTATACATTACTTCTTTTTTTGTGTTTCTGAGTCTGTAACCTGGGTGTATTACTAGAACCAACCTCATGGGATTTTGGTGAGGGTTAGAAGAGACAATGCTAAGCACTTAAGTGTGGTTCCTTGGGAAATGCCAGCTATTATAATGCATGTATGACCACTACAACAGCGTTTCTCATCCTTGGCACCACTGATATTTGGGGTTAGGTCATTCTTTATTATGGGGTGCTATATGTATATGTAGGATATTTAGCAGCATCTCTGGCCTCTACCCACTCCTACCAAAGCTGTGATAACCAAAAATGTCTCCAAACATTGCCAGATGCCTTCATGGGAGGCAAAAATACCCACTTGTTGAGAGTCACTCTATTAGACTAATGCTTTCTATATGCTATCTCATTTAATCTTTACAAACAAGCTTGTGGAATAGGTAATAATGTTGTTTCATGTTTACAAATGAGGAAAGTAGAACTTAAGACAGTTAAATATTTGCCCTAGACATACAGATGATGGGAAATGGACTGTTGGTAGAATCTGACTCTGCCTAACAACAAAGCTTTGATGGTGTGTTACTTGCATTGACCTCAGTTAAGATTGTCTTTGGTAATGTCTCTAGTTGGTCGGTTGCTCCCGTGCAAATCGCCAAGTCAACTTTTCACTGTATTTCTACTAACCCCTGACTCAGGAGCCTATGCTATCTTTATAGCCCATTCTCTTTCCTCCTTACAACTTGTTGCTCTTCTTCTCTTTTGCATTGAAGAATGGTATACCTTTCTATTAGGACCAATTTGTGAGTGAGGCTTCACAATTCTCACAAAATATCAATTGTACTCTCAGCTTGACATTAAAGCAAAATTTTCTACCCTTAACTAGCAATAGATACAATCTGTGCTTCTGACACGTGTTACTAAGAATAACATTTAACTGACTTTTGCGTAAAATTTACTACAAGCTTAATCGAGAAGAATGAATTCAGGAAGTATTATCTAAAGAATTTGTAGTGCTTTGAGGACTAAGCAGAGAATAAATAAAATAAATGGATACGCCTTCTCTTGCTTAGAAATTAAGGAGGCCAGGAACAGTGGCTCATGCTTATAATCCCAGCACTTTGGGAAGCGGGGGTGGGAGGATCACTGGAGCCCTGGAATTTGACAAAGTATTCAGCTAGAAGGAGATGGAGAGGGAGATTAGGTATATTTTTCCATCTTTATCTTACTGCACCTCTCTGCTGCGTGTTTCACTTTTGTGGCTTTCATAATATTAACATTACGGGTTCTCCTCCTATGACTGATGAACTCCTTCTGTTTCCTTTCTTGGCTTCTTTTCTTTTTGGCAGTCTCTAAAATTATTGTGCCCCAGGGTTGGGTCCTCAATCCACAAGTCATCTCACTTTCTATATTCTTTCAGCAATGTTATTCAGCCTTATGGTTTCAGATACTATTCTTTACCAATAGATTTCAAGTCTGTGTCTTTAAGGCTATGCTCTAGCTTGAAACTCAACTGTTCAATTACCAAATAAGCATCGCTAAGGAATGTTCCACAGTCACTTCTGTTTCAACAGGCTCCCCAAAATGGGCTCCATTTCCTCAGGTGGTGGCACCACCATCCACCTAGTTGCTTAAACTAGAGTTTGTGCATCATATAGAATTTTGCAATTACTTACCCCTCCATGCCCAATCAATCACCAAGTTCTAATAACACTAATTCCTAAAGATTCCTTCAGTTCATCTTTTCTCTGCATATTTACTGTTGCTGCCATTATCTGTCATCAGAACTACTGCCACCACCACCCCAAAGATCATAAGACAGGATAATGTCCAAGTTGTTAGCAATGACTACCAGCCTTTCTTGGTGCAGCCTCCACCGTTGCATTACTCTTTGTTCATTACTCTTTGTTCCTGCTACTTGTCTTACAGTGAACACTCAAGCAACACTTAACTCCTTGTGATTCTCTATACCAACCAGACTGATTTTCACTTCTCTGCCTTTGCCCAGCTGCTCCTTTTGTATGGAATGCCCTTTCTCAATTATCTCATTTCAGAAAGTTTTTGGTAAACCTTACTATTCCCTCCTCAATACCTCTCTCTCATAATCTCTACCTTGATATACCTTCTGCATACACACAGCCAACTCTTTGGGACAAAGCCATAGCAAACATTTCATAAATGTTTGTTGAGTGAATGACTATGTCAGCTATCTCACTGAATTGGTAGCAATCTACTTCACTAAAAGTGCTTTTTAAAATAATGATCTCAATGCAGTTTAGAGTTTATGTGATTTACAGATGAGGGTTAGAGATGGCAGAGATCCTGGCTTATCAAACTAGATGTTGGTATAAAGTTCTTATGCAGTAGGAAGAAATGTATGGACAGTGGAATTAGATTCTGGGTAGGAAAGCTGGATGTTTGATCCAGTATTTTTGTTCAAATCTCTTGGCTCCAACATGCAGCCCTTGACACTACACCTCTCAGCATTACCTCTGGGGGAAGAGTAATGGGGAAAATTCCAACAGCAAATACAGGCATGTAGGTTAAAATTTTTTATATTAAACACAGTATTTAAAAATCATAGGTATAATCATATAAAGTGGCAAAACAGATATAGAGAGGATAGTTTTTTATATTACTATCCTCATTTACTGAAACGATCATTGCAAAATTTATTCAAGTAATCATGTCTCAGTGAATTAGAATACTACATGATTTTAAAAAGCATTATATACATTTTAGGAACAGATTGCACATATTAGAAGATACCTGTTCTTTAGATCCAGAAATACACATTTCTCATTAGTGTTTATATTGTTATGTGAATATACATTCACTGCTTCTTTTCAGGGTTGTTTAAATGTGACCATATTTGTGATATATGCTATGTATTTGAACATGTATCATGTATGTATATAAAGTAACAAGCCTTTGGAAATGTCATTGTCCTGAATATTTATAAAATGTCACATCAGCATTAAGAAGAATTTCAAGTAATAGATATTCTGTGGCATATGCAGTAGTTGTTGAGTGTATCATTTAATGAATTAAAATGGTTGGAATTTTTAGGGTGTATCGTTATTGACCAGTTTTAACCAAAAACTCAGGAAGTTTCATTATTTTCTTTGTCAAAAATCTCTCTCACTGAGGGCTGAAAGACATCTATACAGTTATAAATAGCATTGTAAGGATGTCAAACTTGACTCAGGTGGATCAACAAGCCATTATTCCTCTCATTTGTACTTATTTTTAATGATCAGCACCTGAGCTCAACAGTATTTTTGTGACAATTTCAATCTACAGGACTGAGAGAGATGCTGTTTATCTATATCTCACTGGAGACATTAGCATTAACGAGCTGACTCCTGCACTGCCTGGTGCCAACTGTGGGTTACATTGGTATGAAGGTAGCTGCCTCTTGAGGTGGACCATGCCATCTCTATTTTCCGGGCAACAACTGGCAGATAAATCTTCCACTATTAACATCAGTGTGAACTGTAATGCTAGCTACCTGCATTATGGCCTCGGGTCTAGGAAGGGAAGCATGGCACTATTAGCACAACCTATACACATTACCCATAAGAAGCAGAAGGAGTTACATATATCAGGTGAACAAAAGACACCATTAGCCTTCTCCTTGTCTGTATACAGTTAACTGATACTGTTGTCCTCACTATTTTGAATCAACACGAACAAATTCAGAGCTACCAATACACTGATTCTAGGTTGGCATAGTTTTCTTTTATAGTGGTTTATAGATGTCTGCTGTAAAACAAGTAGGGTTTATTCATTGAAACAATTACTTTGATTTTCAATCACTTGCATTCTCTGAAATCCACTAATATTAATAATATTTTGTGTGCCTGTGTGTTGAAGAGGGAGGGGAAAAATTACCATATTCTTTTCGATGTGAAAGTTCTTTCTGTTCCTGGTAGTGAAATCAAGCTTTTAGAGCAAATATGACCCTGGAAATCTGTTTTTAACTAAAAAAATATATTATTGCATTACTATTTACTAAAAATTTTAAAAAGTAGTTTAGATAGTTTAGTTTTTCTTTTCTTTTCTTTTTTTTTTTTTTTTTTTTTTGAGACAGAGTCTCGGTCTCTTGCTTAGACTGGAGTGCAGCGGCGCTATCTGGGCTTACTGCAACTTCTGCCTCTCAGGTTCAAGGTACTCTCGTGCATCAGCCTCATGAATAGCTGGGATTACAGGCACACGCCACCATACATGGCTAATTTTTTGTACTTTTTTTTTTTTTTCTGTAGAGACGTGGTTTCACCATGTTCCCCAGGTGGCCTCAAACTCCAGAGCTCAGACAGTCCACCCACCTCGGCCTTCCAAAGTGGTAGGATTATAGATGTGAGCCACCGTGCCCGCCTAAAAAGTAGTTCTGATTGGCAGAACTTTGCATAACAAATATTTCCTTCTCTACTTCCTGGGATTCTCACAGTTCTTTGCACTTTCAATCTTAGAGTAGGATAACATTTGATCAATTTAATTGTTGATGGCCCAGAACATCTCCCAGGAAAAATTCTTTTTGCTTTGAGCAAAGGATGAATAAATTTGGGAAGGAATGAAAGTATCCTTTAAAAGGTGGCTGCACAATGGCAAAGCAAACAACTGGAAATTGAAAACTGGTTATTTGCCTTAGTTTAGGTGAAAAAAAGGGAAAATCTCATTATTTAAATTTAGTTTTTAAAATGAACTAAATGAGTTACTTGTTGAGATACATACCAAACCTAGATTGGAAACACATGTCTTATGGAAAAATTATTCTTACTCTGTATCTCAGAAAAATAGTTTCCTATCCATTTTTTCCTGGTGCAAATATATGAGTTCTTGCTATTTGCATCATTTGGAAAACAAATGCATCAGAATTACTTTCCTTTTTTGCTCCCCAAGGGCATAGTAGTTTTATCATTAAATTCAGGAGTAGATAAATGCTGAAATAACATAAACAGATCCCATTGTATGTAAGTAAGCCAATTTAAAGTAATTTAGTAAGGAAAAGGCTCTATTGCTTTCTTAATTTTTTTTCTGAACACTTTGCTTCATTGTACCATGTACTGGGCCTGCATGTTTTAATGTTCTTTTTTCTCTTTACGTCCCCCTTTGGGGTTTCAGTCCACTAAACTCAAAAATCATTGCCTTTTGGGGATTTATTGATATTTAAAAGCAGATCCCAACATCTTACAAATTGCAATTGTAGCCTGTGTAAGGTAATGGTCAATAAATAAGGGAGAATAAGAACACTACAGCTAGATTGTGAGAAAAGAAAAGGAAAAAAGCTTACTACATTCTTTCTAAACAAACAAAAAGGCATAATTGGAAAAATTCATTTTTATGTTTCCTTACATTAGATGGGACCACTGAGTGAAACATTCACTGATGAATTACTCCTGTAATCTGTGTAGGAAAAACAGCTACTGGCAAATTAAAGAGTCCTGGAACAGAGCCATGAGAACTAAATGGCTAAAAATGAAAACAGGAAAACATTTGAGAGTATTCTACAGAATACAGATCTTTCAACACCTCCCCCTTTTCACTGGTTAATTCATCGTCATGGAAACAGAATTTATCAAAATGTACTTGCTCACTCCTAGTGACCCAGTGAGTAGCCTTAGAGAGCTGGTGAAAGGTAACTCAGGCTGAAGCAATTTTTACAAATGATATGCTGCGGTTCATACATTGGTGAATTTTGAATGGTGCCATTGTGTCAGTCGAACAGGTTTCCAAATCTCAAAGGGTTCACTTTTTTGTTTGATTTTTAAAAATCTGACAGGCAGAGAAACCAGAAACCTTTGCTAGTGAGTGAGCACAGGTGATTAACTCCATGGAAAGTGGCCAAATTTAGGTTTGAACTCACCTTTGCCCCTCAATTTGCTTCCCCCCCCGCTTGTCTAAAGGATGTTCAAATACAGAATTTGGTAGACATTTCTTTGGTTCATTTATCTGCCTCAGCAGCTCTCTTCTGTTCTGCAGCTCAGAAATGCAAAAATCCTTCATTCCTCATTGTAACCATCTCCTCTTATCTTTACCAAAAGCTAGGTGTTGGTAATCAAAGCCTGGCGCATCTGGGCAGTTTGCAGCTGACACTTTTGCCAGACTAGAATTAACCCTACAATGGAGTACCTTCTTGGATTCAGGAAAATGACTCGAGGGATTCCCTAAGGAAAAGTGCCATTTCCCTGTTTTGAAAAAAATTAGGCATCATCTTTGTAGCTGCCAAATTCAAGGAAGGCTGATTTTTTACTTTATTTTATGTTCGCAATTAGTGACTTGTTGTCATGGAAACCACGCTTCAGATGATTCTTGAACTTAAATGGCTGAATGTGATCAGGCAAAAGCCCTCCTCTTTTTTAGGCTCAGTAGTCAATGTCTCTCTCTTTGGTTATTCTGATAACAGAATCACATGAAATATCTATAAACATGCAAAATAATAGCATGGGACAACATCAATTAAAACTGAATATTCAATAATTCATTCTTTAATTAAGGCTCTTTCCTCCTTTCCTGAAGCTGTAACCTTTCAAGTGTTAAAACAGACATAAGAACTAAATCATTTAGTAAAAGAAATCTTTTCTAATTAGCTGTTTGCGATACACTAATGAAGAAAAACAGGAGTTGAAATTCCTTTTTGGTTTTTAATGTTTTGATACAGAAAGAAAAATGAAAGGGCTTCATTTGGAAAGTCTATTCAAGGTGAAATAACTATGGTTTGAGGCTGTAGCCTCTCTCTGTGTGTTTCTTTTGTCTCTGAGTGAGGGAAGGTTGGGGTTTATCATGGAAACAGCATAGCCCACTCATGGTTTCTGGCAGCTAGATAATTAATCTATATTGAGACTGCAGGCAAAGTGTCCGTGTTTGCATCTGTGACTACTCTGTGTTAGAGCTGGAAAATGAAAACTTGCAACCATCAGAGCAGCTCATCTTTAAAAAGAAAATAATCAAGCACTCAGACACTCTGGATTTATTTGCTGACCTCTGTTTGAATATAGAATTCACTACTCTTCAGAAATACCATTATGCAGCATGTACACTAAGCCCTCGGTGTATCTGGGGCTTGCTTTACTCTCCAGATAAGGCAGGTTCACTCTTGTTCCTCCCTTCATTAATGCTAATTCATGGACAAGAGACTGGTAAGAGAGGGAACAAAGTAAGTCTGGTCAATTTTCTTTTTTAATTTTGGGGAGCATTTTGACATATTTTTTTCCAGTGAAAAATAAAGTTGACTTTGAACATCTTTTTAATTAAAACAGAGTGTAAAGTCACAACAAATTTTATGTAACTGAGGTAAAAGCAAATACTTGCATTATGTTACATGATTATCTACCTATTAATATCAATCTATCTACCTACCATCTATCTATCTCATGCTTCCTAAAGGATGGCAACATTTGGAGCTGTTGTGTGAAATGTAAGTGAAGTGATTTGGCTGTCAATCACTAAGGCTGACTCAAAAAAAATCTCATTTTTGCAATTATATTCCATTTCTTAGTTTCGATAAATCATCTAACTTCTCTGTGACTTTGTTTCTTCATCTTTAAAATGAGAAAAGTGTCCATTTTAAGTTCCCACAGACATGTATAAAGAACATTTATGAATATTGAGGCACTCAATGCATTTTGGTGACTGAATAAATAATTGTCATATTTTCTTTTTCAAATTGAATAGTGACAATGGTGATAGTCTTTTTTTTTTTTTTTTTTTTTTTTTTGGAAGACAAAGGTGTTATGGAGGACAATGTTTGCGTCTTGTTCCTGAAAATCTATCCAAAGAAACAGATTAGGATGAAATGCATATTTTACAGCAATGTAGCAATTGGGTTATAATGTATGTGGGACCAGAGAAAATTGGTAAAATGGGAACACTGTGTTGCTACATATTTTGTGTGTCTTTCTTAAATACATGTTTCTAGTAGGAAGCAGAATTCTCACTCTATTTCTTACCGAGAAGTGGTATGCATAGCGGGCAAAGATAATAGAAAAGATGTGATGCATGAGACCTCTTCTTTTGATTCTGAGGCCAGAGAGGGCTGGTTAAAGACAAGAGCGTTCTTATCTTCATCTCATAGCCTTTACTCACACATAGCCCTCCATGTGGATGTAGAGCAAAGCACTCTCCTCCTCCCTAAGAAAGGTGTCCAGGAAGGTCAAACACAGTCGAGAACTGAAAGGAATGATGTTGTCCTGATGCCTTTCCCTTACTGCTGTGTGTCATATGTGTACAGAGGGGAAGTTAGTTTAATGTGATCCCTTGAAAACTAGGAGAGAGGAAGCACATTCATCTTTAACTTGAATTCAAGTGAAAAGCAAGCACTAATAGAATACTATGCTTTCTTCCTACACTGATTTTATATGCTTCAGAAAATTGACAGCCTAAATTGAAATCAAGTAGATGAAAAATACATTTTTTCAAACATTGTGCTCTTGAGGGAAAAATTATGCACACAGAGTGATATGTGCATGCACACATGTGCACACACACAGAAACACACACACAACCCTAGGCTGCAGCCTACGTTTTTATCTTTGCTTCTTCAAGCCACGTGTTTAGTAGAGGCATAGCTAAAAATATTTTGGGACAGGTGACATAGTGAAATAACTCAAGGAATGGGACTATCAAGAATGTACAGCTGTACAGCTGCTTGAACAATGAACGTACAGTGTACAGCTGCTTTTGGGATGGCAGATCAATATCTTTCTACTCTCTTTGTACCTGTCAGTCCTGGTCTGTCACAAGAGTGCACTGGGTGGTCTGGGAAGTCTGGCTTGGGTTCTGTTGACTGTCAGAGTTTACCCCAGGACTGTCACCAGCAATGTTACATTTCACACTCCCTGTGGCTGCATTGGTGATATCATTCTCCATTGGGGTATTCGTTCTCAATAGTTGACATTATTGGTGGGGAATGCACAACATAATTTCAATGAGAGTTTAAGACAGAAATGGAGCTCAAGAAGAAAAGGATATATTGACTCAAAGTTATCATTTTCTTTGGAAACTTGTTTGCCTTTTGCAACATACTACCAAATGCCTAGAAATTTTGATAAATTAATAACATACTATGAGGCCACCATGCCAATGGTCCCTTCCAAACATGAAGTAGGAAGCATCTTCTTGTCTTCAATTCATTTTATTACATGACTTTGCTTTGATCTCAAAGATTATTAGATTGGGAATTGACACCAGAGCCAAATACAATCATCTATCAACCTATCAGGTGGCTTGAAGAATGAATTGTGTCTAGTAGGGATGGTTATGTTAGGGAGTGATTAACCCAGTCAGATTATCCCTTGTGGAGTCGAATAGGAACATAGAGAGAGGGACGCAGACACTAAACAGATCAGAAGGCTAAGAGATACCCAGAGAAAAGCAGCTGGCATGAGGTGGCAGAAACCATGTAAACAAAGGACATGAGATAGAAGAAGGAAGAAAGTAGTCAGAAAACAGAACCAGACCCACTCATAGTAGAAAAATGATCTATGGGAATATCTACTACTAGATTATGTTGTGTGATGAGACAGATAAGGTATTCTAACTCTCCATGAGATACTTTCCTTGGTAGCTGAAACAGTTTTTTACATTCCCTAATTTCCCCTTTTATCCTCGTAGCAAGTCCCATCCATTGAAAATTCTTGGCCATTAATTCTGCAAATATTATTTCTGTCTTTTTTCTTTCTTCTCTTTTGGAAATTCTTATTATTTGTATGTTCCATCTTTTCTATTTGCCCTACACTTCTTGGATAGTCTACTCCTTCTTCTCCAGATTTTTTTTTTTTTTTTTTTCTGTTTTAAATAAATCTCTGCTTTTTAGTTTGAGGAGTTTCTATTGACATATCTTCAAGCTCACTGATTCTTTCCTTGGCTGTGTCTACTCTGCCGATGAGCCCATTAAAGGCGTTTTTCATTTCTGTCACAGCAAATTTTACTTCTGGCATGATTTTTTTATTCTTAGAGTTTTCATCTCTCTGCTTACATTACCCAAGTGTTTTTGCATATTGCTCCTTTTTTCATTAGAGTCATTAGCATATTACTTGTACTTAAATTCTAAGTCTGATCATTCCAGAACCTCTGCCATACCTAATTTCAGCTCTGTCTCTTCAGACTGTTTTTTTTTGCCTTTTAGCATGGCTTATGTTTTTTTGTTGAAAGGTAAACTTCATATATTGGTAAAGGAATGGAGGTAACTTTTTGTGTGAGGTTTTATAGTTTGTCTGGGTTTATAATTTGCTGTAGCTGTAGATGTCAGAGGCTAAAATTTCTTTTGATGTCCTGTTTTTTACTTCACTGTTGTCTTTGCATTTCCCTATAGGCTCATTTGTAAATAGGGTCTGAGACTTGCAGTGCTTTTTAGCTGTAATCTCTTATTATTATTTATGAGCCCTATTGATGTGGTTGTAGGATATGTGTGTGGAGTGATAGTGGTGGGAGAATAACTCTATACTCCTCTGATTTTACTTAAGTCTTTTAGTTGGCCTGTGCCCCTGGGATGTCACTTTCACTAATGCTTCTTAGTTTTGTTTTGTTTCTCAACTTAAATGAGACAGGAAGGCTAGAGGGGACTGAAGTTGTGTATTTCCCTTCCTCTGGGTCTGTTAGGGTCTGGTAAATCCAAGTCAGTTAGGGTCTGGGAAAATTTTTTTTCCTTAAAGGGAGCCCTTGTTAAGAAGGCTAAAATGCTCTGGGCATATTTCAAAATGGTTACTTTTCTCCCTCCCTTACACTCCCTCCCTTACAAGATTCAGTAAGAATCTTGTGGGGCTACTCAAGGTAAAACTCATGAAACTGTGAGGGCACCCCCAAGGCTGCCAGGAGTTTTTCTTTCTTAAGCTAGTCCATGTTTACTCTTCAGTAATTAGTCAACTGCCCTTTAACAATTCCTAACCAGTGCTGGTGCTAGCTGAGGTTTCTGATCCTGGTAAGCTGTGATTCTCTATGTCTGCCTGTCTATCATGTTTCGGGGATGGTGCTTTGTCCTGTGACCTCAATTTTCTGATGGATCTAAGAAGAGTTGTTGATTCTCATTTTGCTCTCATTTTGCTCAGCTGTTCAGCTTTTTTTTTTTTTTTTTTTCTTGTGAAGATGGGAGTGATGACTTCCATGCTCTTTACAGGCTGAGCTAGAAAGTAGAAGTGACCCCTACCACTGACATAACCTAAAACAATGTTGTTTAAACCATGACTAAGGACTAATTTTTCTTTCTTTTTTTTTAAAGTTGGCTAGACATGACCTCTTTTATCATATTTGAAAATTCTCTTATTAGATGTTCTGAATCGTGTCTTTTATTCAGTATGAGCTGAGACAAGTTACTCATTTCCTTCTCAATTTCTTTATCAGAATAAAAGAGAGAAAAGGGAAGAGAGAGTGAGACAGGATTTGTCTAATTTATAATCAAGTAGCCACAGAAAAATACTGCTAAGAATTCATGCATAGGTGATGTTTGAAAAATGTGCAGCGCTATAGAAATCTAAATAATGTAATCTCACATGTCCTTTTTGACTCTATTTTGAAGCACCTGATGCAGAGTAGTTTTTTTTTTTAAAATTGTAAAGTGATATATTTTAGTATTATTTAAAAGAATTTTATTCCTTTAGATTCTTCTCCCTGCCTCTTATTTTCAGATATGCCCATTATTTCAGGCAACTCTTCCATATCTATAATTTTATAGAAATAATATATGAGCAGGTATACCTTTGAGAAAGTATTTTCTCATTATCAGATTGGACAATATACCTATTATATAAAGGCAGTCTTTGAAATGTAATTTGTAACATCAATAATCATTTTAACAATGTAATTCATATGCTACAATAGTCCCCATTACATTCTCTGCATTTTGGTTTGTTTCATGCATTTTTGGTGCCTATACTGTATTAACACCTCTTATTTGTTATGCTAGTTTAATTGTTTTTATGAACTTACCAAATTTTATCTCCATGTACATTAAAAATATGTTGAGTGAAGAGGAACAATTTACTAATTCAAATTTATAAAGAACAAAGCACTTGCCCTTGAATTTGTATCATGGCTACTACTTTGCAGTGTCTTCAAAGAGAAAAATAAAAGCCCTTTAGAACAGCAATGTTTTTGTTTTTCTTCTTATTTATTTAGACACAAAGTAGCCTTGAAAGATTAGCTATCACATAATCCTGGAGACATTTTTCTATTTACTTACTTATTTAATACTTTGAGGGGGTGGGGAAGTCTGTGTGTGAAGAAAAAATAATTAAGTGTGACAGGTTATTTGACAGCTTGCTAACACAAATTGACTTTCTTTTAACACTGGCTGCATGTGAACATCCAGTTTTACTCCTCCGGCTTGGTGACACAGTCACAGTTTGTACGGACTATCCTAAAGCACGTAAAAGTTTGGAGAGCAAAGCTACTTCTGCTCTATTCTGAGCACTGTGAAGCTTTCCATGAACAATGCAATGTTTTTGCTTGACTTGGGACCTGTCTATTGATGATGAGTACTTTGGGCAAGAATGCATTTTCCCCTTCTCATTTAATGGTTGAAGAAACGAATGCACAGTGAAATAACATGGCTGAGGCAGGGCTGTGAGACTGAGATCAGCCAGCACTCACCATGCTCACATTTGTTGTTGTGGCTGTTGTTTTTGTCACTTGTATTCTAGGCTCAGGGAGTACATGTGTGGGATTGTTACATGGGTAAACTGTGTGTCACTGAGGTTTGGTATACAAATGATCCCATCACCTAGGTAGTGAGCATAGTACCTGATAGGTAGCATGTCAACCCTCACCTCACTCCCATGCTCCTCCATCTAGTAGTCTCCAGTTGTTCCCATCTTTATGTCCACGTGTGCTTAATGTTTAGGTCCCACTTATATGTGGGAACGTGTGGTATTTGGTATTCTGTTCCTGCATTAATTTACTTAGTATAACAGCCCCCAGCTGCATCCATGTTGCTACAAAGGACATCATTTCATTCCTTTTTATGGCTGCGTCCCATTGAGAACATACTTAAAAATAATAAGAGCCATTTATGACAAACCTATAGCCAACATTATACTGAATGGGAAAAAGCTGGAACTAGAACAAGACAAGGATGCCCACTCTCACCACTCTTATTCAACATAGTACTGGAAGTTCTAGCCAGAGCCATCTGGCAAGAGAAAGAAATAAAAGGCACCCAAATAGGAAAAGAAGAAGTTAAATTATCTCTGTTTGCTGATGATGTGATTCTATACTTAGAAAATACTAAAGACTCCACCAAAAGGCTTCTAGAGCTATTAAATGATTTCAGTAAAGTTTCAGGATACTAAATCAACATGCTCATATTTGAATCCTGTTGCTTCACCATCTGCCATCTTGCTTGTGATATTCTTGAGTTCAGAGATCATCTCTTCTTTCTCAGAACCTCTGGGGCTCTTTATCTGTATCTCTCTCTGAAAGGACACGCCATTGTACAGATTATGTATTAGCTCCTTATGCATGCCTTATCTTCTCTCCTATCCTGTGGAATCCTTGAAGACAGATGGATCCTATTCTCACTCATGCATGTAAAATGTCAACACTAGCCCGTAAGGCTAATAATAAAAATGTTATCTTCTGTACAACAGTTGTACAATTCAAGCAATTATTTTTGTATACCATGTGAATGAGAACTCCATATCATATCCCACTAACTTTCTGAACACTTTTGTATGTTTATTTTATGAAACAGAAACATGCTTAAGTGAAACTCAGTGAAGCACATGAGTACACTTACAGACCAAAGACACCTATCCCTCCTGTGCTTGGGCATGAAATTTCCAGAATCAGAAGAAAAGAATCTCTTACAGCATTTAGCAGAGGAGAAATGAGTCCCAGAGCTTGTAGATGCTTTATCTCCATTTGGAACACACATTGCCTAGCCTACTACTTAGCTAACCCTCTCTAGGCACATCTGTCTCTAACTACAACAGCACAAACCTCATATAACTCAACTCTCATTTTCTGCTGATCCCATCCCAATTCTTCCAATTCCTACTTATCAAGTGAAAAGCTGCTATCACCACAGTGGTCATCATCAGCTTTCTTTTATCCAGCATGGCAGCATTGACCTTTCCCCTCCCTGACAGCCTGGTTTGAGGGATTTGAGGTTTAAACTATATTTTATCTCTGTACCTTCCTGATATTGGTAATAGAATAGGTTGGCTGGAAGACAGATTGTGAATGAGAAACTATGTTTCTCCTAAACTGTGAACCTGGCTTTACACTCTTAAAAATCTAGCTTGAAAAATGACTTTTACTCTCCTGGTATGAGGTAAATGCCGCTCCTGACCATTTTCATTTTGCCTTTTTGACATAACACTAGTTGTGGAAGCAGAGAAAAGTGGCAGAAGTTCCTTATAGGATGTCTGCCCTTAGGTGTCAAACCCAGAGATTAGTTCCTGATTAAATTTACAACGCCCTTGCTAAATTGCCAGTCGGCTAAATTTCAATTTCATTTTAAAAATAACTAATTTAGGTTACATTTATTTTGGTTATTATTACATCCTGTGGGCTCAATATATTTGATTTTAGCAGGTAACCAAGTGAATTAGATATCATAACACAGATGGTAAATATCTCACTGGTGTCACCAAAGCTTAGTGAGCAGGGTATGTTTGAAATATGGTAATGGGAGAACAGCTCCAATTCAGTAGGAACAGATTTTGTTTAGCGGAAAAAGTCACAGTCATATTCTGTGTCATATCATTTATGCTTAGAACTCCAAAATTCTAAGAAAATAATTTATGGGAGATCATGGAGTATTAATGAAAGGTGAAAGGACAGATGTACTATTATTGTGAAGATGTACTAAATATCATTTAGCGTCATATAAGAAATAAATGACTTATTTCTGATTTAGGTCATACAAGTTGCACAGGTATAACATATAGAAAAGGGGAATTTTAAAAATTGGGAGATATGCAGTGGAACTCTCATTCACTTAATAGTACGTGTCTGACAACTTCTTACCTGCTTTGTCTCAAAATTTATCTTCCAGAGTTATTAAAAACAACTGGAAATAATAATTACTTTATATTTGTATTTGATAGTGAAAAGATAATTTTTCAGCAAGATGGAAGTTGTTATGTAATTGGAGAGGACATGGCCACCTCCTTTCAAGAAATGCAATAGCAAGGAAAGGAATGAGCAGGTATAGTCATCTTATTCTCTGGATTTTGGAGAAGTAAATTTCCACATGTTCAGAATGATACTGTGACATGAAGATCTGAAAGGGCAACTGTCTCAAGAGGAGTCGGGTAACTGAAGGCTTGTCACTTAGAACAGGAATTGAATGTGCTGAAATGGCTCTAAAGATCAGGACTAGAATGAGTGGATTGAAGCTAGAGGAAAACAGATTCCAGCTTAATGTAAAATACAACAATTTAACTTTCAGAATTGTTCAAAGATAAAAATGGGCAGACGTGGGAAGTATAGTTACTCATCACCTGATGTAGCCAAACATAACTGGATGACTTCTTACCTAAATATTCTAGAGGAGAGTTGAGCATCAGATGGGTAATTAAACTGGTTGATTCATGATTCTTTTCAATACTAAAATGTGGTAGTTATTGACAAAAATATTTGCTTAGGTAGAAGGTCTGTTGTCCAACTCTAACGTGGGTAATAGTGCTCTCATAAGGAGTGTTTCCTTAAGTTGTGCTCTGTATTTTCTCCTGCCCTGTTAATTATTACTAACACTGCCAATGAAAACTTCCAGGCTGGGTGCAGTGGCTCATGCCTGTAATCCCAGCACTTTGGGAGGCAGAGGAGGGCGGATCACAAGATCAAGAGATCGAGACCATCCTGGCCACCATGGTGAAACCCTGTCTCTACTAAAAATACAAACATTAACTGGGCATGGTGGCACACACGTGTAGTCCCAGGTACTCAGCAGGCTGAGGCAGGAGAATCACTTGAACCCCGGAGGTGGAGCTTGCAGTGAGCTGAGATCACGCCACTGCACTCCAGCCTGGAGACAGAGCGAGACTCCATCTCAAAGAAAACAAACAAACAAACAAACAAACAAAAAAAAAACAAAAAAGCTTCTAATTCCCTTCTTCCTCCAAAGGACACATATTTAGCTTCAACTGTATACGTACTTCATCTAACGGGGGCACAACATTGAAATTGTGCTGGCAACTGACCTGACTATAATCACATAGGCAAGACAGAAATTTGCTTTTCTTCCACACAATTCAAGCCTGGAGCTGGAAATTCCAGAGCTGGTATCACAGCTCCGGAAAATCATTAGAGACCTGGCCTTACAATATCTTTCTGTTCCAGCATCCTCAAAATTACAAGATGACTCATTGAGTTCCAGCCATCATGTCTTCATTCCAGGCAGGGATAATAATAGTAAGAGCCAGGGGCAAAAGAGTTTCCCTGGAGGTCTCTTACATCACAGTGACTACTTGGATTTACAAATGTGGTTGGGAAATACAATTCTTCAGCTAGGCACATTCCTCAGGTTCTCTCATTAAGCATGAAAGGGAGAAAAGCAACTTCCAGTCTTTGCCACAGGCATCTTATTTCACATTTTCATAGCTGGGCAAGCAATGACTGCTTTCCCTAGGATGTATGTAATTTTCAGTGACATACAGCCAAGCCCTAACAGATTTATAAATGTCCTACCAGTTTGCAATTTGGCATCCTTTAAAAAAATCATCATTCCTTATTTGTTCAACAAAGGTTTACAGGAAACTCTGAACTCTAAATGAGGAAGAGGAAGAGAGGAATAGCAGCTGGTAGGTGCACTCAGGCTTTTTTTCTACAGACTTGAGAAAATCAGCGCTGCTCTCTAATTTGCTTACCCTTATCCACAAGAGAAAACGCTGTAAGCAGTGGGGCATACCTTCCTTATTAAGGAGCTAAACTTGATATAAGTTTGATATAAACTTGATATAACTTGGTCTTTTGAATCTATGGGGCATACCTTCCTAATTAAGGAGCTAAGCTTCTTAATATGGTCTTTTGAATCTATCATGCATTCATTCATTTATCCATTAGTCCAACAGTTATTAATATTTATTGAACAGTTACTATATGCTAGGTAGTGTTTTTGGAGTATAGAAATGACTGAAATAGACAAAATTTCTTATCTCCATGATACACACATATAATATCCTTCCTGAAAGAAGTCCTTGGGAAAACTTTACCTTTATATTCAGATGATGCTATCACTGATTGGCAGCTATCTAACTCTCTACAAGGGAAATCAATCAAGACCGTTCAGACACTCCATTTCCCTTTCTCCTCCTCTATCAGGGGCCTAATGTGCCCCTCTGGCAGTTCCAAAACTCCTGTACACTCCCGCAACATCTGGTCTCTTAAAAATCCAAATTCTCTAAGCTTACCTCTCTCACATTTGCCCCCAGAATCTTCTTTAAAAACACTTGTCTCTTGTCAAGAAGCAGTTTGGTTATAGCGGATTTTTTTTTTTAAAGCTCATATTTGCTAATTGCTTGTACCCTGTGCTAAGAGTTCATTGACTCTTCCTAAGAAGTGTATTTTAAAAATTAGGAAATTAAACCTTAAAGAGGTTAAAAGACATGTTCGATGTCTTTGAATACTTTGCTAAACTCTAACTCAGATCTGCCTGCCTTCAGAACCTTGCTCTTAACCACTGACTGCATGCATAGTTTTTGCTGTTTCAATGCCTGAAGAATTTAACTTGCTCAGAGAGCATCTAGATTATATTTCATTAAAATATTGCTTATTATCCTAAACACATAAATGATTTGATGTGTGTGTGTGTGCGTGTGTATGTGATATACTCTTTCATTCACAAATTTTTCAACAATGATCTATTCTCCAGGCAAAGACAAATAATGTAGCTGACATCTGTTCCTAACTCTTAAGGAAGGCGGATGTCCAAAGTTTCCAAAAAAAGATGTGTCTAACCCTAGAATGATCTAGGCCAAAATTACAGATGATTGAAGTTGGGAGAGAGAGTAGGCTTTCAACGGGGCAGATTTTAACATCAGGAAGAATGAGCTGAACTTTGATGGAGAGAGGATGGGACAGTGAAAAGAGCATGGGTTTTAGAGACAGGCAGCTTAGGATTTGTGTCTTGTGTTCGCTAGTTAGTGGCACAAAAAATATAAATTATGTACTTCTGAGTATCAATTTATTCATATTTAAATGTAGGTAATAATATTATAATGTTATTAGTCTATTAGCCTTAGTGTGAGGACAAGTGATAATATGCTTAGTAGGTTTTCATTTAATTGCTCTCTGGTGGAGGCAAGGTATGAGCATTTAAAAAAAATCTCCTCAGGTGGAATTCCAAACACTAAGTGTAGACAAACACCATTAGAGGAACACCAAACACCATTAGACAAACAACAAACACCATTAGACAAACACCACAGTAACAATTGTTGTAGACAAGATCTATCAACGGATGTTAAAATAAGTGGGTGCAAGTTTGACAAGAAACAGGATTTGCAGAGTTGCAAAGTGTTATCCCTAAGATATGTATAACTACAAAGGGAAAAATGGTAATATTACCATGGATAAACCCAGTCAATGTGACCTGAACCAAGCAATCAAAGTTAACAGCAGCAAGAATAGGACATTAATATAACAAACCCCTTGATCTGACACACTGAGAAGCGCCCATCACTTCTGTGGTATTCTTACAGAAATGCATCACTTCACTCTGAATGTGAGAAAACATGAGGAAAACCCACACCGAGGGAAATTCTACAAAATAACTTATCAGCACGCTGCAAAAGTTTTGAGGTTATGAATGGTAAGGAAAGACTGAGGAAGTATCAAAGATTGGAAGAAACTAAGAAGAAATAACAATTAAATTCAACACTGAATAAAGAAAAAAATGTTAGTGAGACAACTAATACAAGTCTAATAATCTAGTTAATAGTGTGTGACTCTGATAATTGTACTATGATCATGTAAAGAGTTAATGTTAGAGGAAGCAGGCAAAGGATATATGAGAACCCTTGGTGCTATTTTTTCTACCACTCTGAGTCTAAATTAATTTAAAATAAAAAGTTAAACAAAACGAAACAAAAATTTCTTCAGTGATTCTAATATGTAATGAAGATTGAGAACCTGCGGCTAAGAATATAGAGAATTCTCAGCGAATGATAGCTATTACCAAACCTGGTTACAGAGTTATACGCACCAATTAGTTTTGTTGTTAGGGAAGTACAGTTCAGTTTTTAAATATTTGTCTGACTGACCTGTGTGTGTCTTTCCAGATAGTGATTCTTGGACATACTCAAATATAGCATAGTCTTGAAAAATATAAGTAGTCAAAGGAACTTTTGCATGATTCAACTTTAGGAATTCTGTGTTTTTCTAGATAACGGAAACAAGGGAACACTCTTGACTTCCCTGTCAAGAATGTGAGTGAACTTCACCCTTGCTTGACTCTCTTGATCCTCCTTAATTTTGCAATATTTTTTCACAAATAAGAAGGGGTGCCTCTTTAAGTGTGGTTTCTCATATGAAAAACAATAGTATCTGTTAGTCATTGGGCAATTTCTAGGGCAGAACAATTATCTTGGTTTGATTAGCAAGGAAGGAAGGAAGAGGAACTACGGAGGGGAAACTTTTGTTTATTTTCCAGACCCAAATTTAGACATTCAGATTGTTTCTCTGAAGTAGAAAATGTTAAGTAAAGCATAAATATTTTCTTCAGCATGTATCACCCACAAGAGAGTTTAGGAAGGAAAGAGGCTGCAATAGTTATTTGCCTGTTCGTAGAGTTTAATAATTACTTGTATAGGCAAGACTACTCAATTTGTAATCTTAGATAATTTGAAATAAAAATTCCACTCAACTTTGTAGCAGAGTTTAAAGTTCTTAACTTCTTCCAAAAGGATCTGCAGATAATGGCATGGTTATTTCTACATGCAAGTGAAAATGGGAAATTTTAACTATTTTAATGGAAAATATTTCAGGTTTTTCCCCCTAAATCATGAAGACTTTAACCTGTAGAAGCAAAGGTCTGTGAAGCTAGTAGTTCTGAAAGTGGTATGGTTATCTGCATAAGTTGCTTAACATCTTTGTATATATCTTCGTTATCTGCAAATGGCACTAATAATAGTGATTTCCTCACAGATTGGTGTAAGGAGCAGAGAGTTTATGTTTTTAAACAGTGCCTAGCATAGTACGTGATACATGGTATTAAATATATATTACCAATTTTGTGTTTGTGTGTGGTGTGTGTGTGTGTGTGTGTGTGTGTGTGTATGTATGTGTGTGTGTTTTCAAGAAGCATGAAAAAGAAAAAAAAGGAAGGCTTGGTTAAGGAAAAAATCTACACCCAGTTCTGGTAGAAGCTCTGGACAGTGGCCAGTACTTACAACTCCCTATGGCTTAGCTGGATATTTTTGGCTAGTTACTGATAGATACCAGGGGTTCTGGTTATTATATTATTGCTAACTAAATTAACATAATCTTGCCAACTAAATGATTATTGCTAACTAAATTAACATGATCTTGCTCTTGCAAAAGCCCTCGATTCCATTTGCTCTCCATTTCTCTCCATCTTGACCTACAATAGCTCGTGTTTAGTTGAGTCCGCACAGCTTCTCCTTGGCTATCCCTGGCTTTCCAAATATTGCTGGAGAAAGTTACATAGATGGGCTGACTGGTTTCACTTTAAATTATTACAAACTTCAAATGGACCTTCCGCAGTACTCAGAAATCATTTCCTCTGTAACTCTGCTTCTCTACCCAGCAAGATTTTAATTTCAAACTTTCTCTATTCTCACACCTCCCACCCTCTCTTTCTTAGCTGAATACTTCACTTCATTTTTCATTCAGAAAATAGAAAACACAGAATGAAAACTCCATCTGCCCACAACTAAATCTAGAAACCTAAATTCATGGGCCCCCATCACCGTTACATTCCTACCCGTTACTATGGATGCCAGTCTCTCCACTAGGGCTCTGAATTCTCTCTGCTGACTGTCAAGGACACCCCTTTTTCTGATATATATAGACACACACACACACACACACACACATTTTATAGCATTCTTAATCTCTCCCACTTCCCTTGATTATTTCCATGTATAAACATATCCCATTACTTCCCTTCTCATAATGTAATCTTCCATTGATCTGACATCCCCTTTAGCTATGGCTCCATTTCTCTGTTCCTCTTCAGAACCCAGCTTTATGAAGGATCAAGTATTATTTTCTCTCTTATTTCTTCACTTTCTGTAGGCTCTTCATCCCACTCCAATTTCACTTTCACCTTCATCATTCCAGGTGGTGAGTTTGTAGTATGGTGGTTTGAGTTCAGTTCAGGAGGACATATTAGAAAAGTCACTGGCCTTAAATCCAAGCCACAGGCTCTAGTTTAGATCCATTAGTAAATGATAACTTGATTTCTAATTCAGACTTCCATCTAGAATCTGGGAAAGGAAGAAAGGAAGGTCATTTATTGGCCCCAATGAAACCTTAGCATCTTTGTGGATTAGCTGAGAACAGTAAAAACAGACAAGGACTGGAAATTGGGACTCAGTATGAAGATTAGGTTTTCTAAATGGTTACGTGGCTTTTGTAAGTGTGCATTGTATTGATTTTGACCTTGGTGGGATATAGCAGGTAAATATGGCTGATGTCTCAAGAGCAAAGATAATTTTGGTTCTCAGAAGTAAAGATAATTCTATCACCTTACCAAGGTGAGGGCTTTGGTAAGAGAAGGCTTGATGGACAGGCTGGGGTGGCAGATGCTGACCTCAGTCAGTCAAGTGCAGTTTCTACCTAAATGGCATAGCCAATGTATAGATTCATTTATATGGAAAAATAGTCTTTCCATCCTAATTAAAATTTGCCTCAAAACAAGAGGAGCTTTAACATATGGAGTGAAAGTAATTGGAGTTGAGAAACTCAAGAAATTGACAGGGAATGTGTCAGATGGCAGACAAAAATGGAGAACAGGATCTGAGTCAAAATAACAATTTGCAAATTTGGTTGGAATTTTCTATAGAAGAAAATCAAGGAATGTTTTGTACAATTTTGAAAGATTTCCATGAAAACAAGATTTTTTAAAAATAGTTTTGGTGTTCAAAGTATGTTAGCTATTTGAACAATTTACTCAAGTGAATGACATGAATCAGCCCATTCTCTAATGGAACTGTTGGCTCAACTTCTAATTTGTATCTTGAATACAGTCCTATCCCAGTCATCATCGTCTTTTACATAGGCATTGCACTAGCCTCCTGGCTTTCCTCATATTTTTGCCCCTCTAGAGTCTTCCTCTACACAGCAGCCAGAATGACCTTTCACAAATGTAAATCAAATCATACCACTCTCCTGCTTCAAATCCTACAGTGGTTCCCATAGCAATTAAGTTAAAATCCGCATTACTTATCATGACTTACAAGGACCCTACATAATCTGGTCCCAATCATCCCTCATCATCATTCCCCTGACAGTTATGTTCCAACTACAATCCCAGGCCATTCTGTTTTTAGAGACTGTGCAAGTTTTATTCCTTCTATCCTGGAAGACTTTTTTCCCCCCACCTCCCTTCGGACCTTAGTTCAAATATTATCTCCTCAGAGGGGTGTTTACTGACCTCATTATCTAAATCAGTGCCCAACCTCATCTTGTTCCCATCTGTTTTAATAATTATTATTTTAAAACTTTTTAACTTTTTCGGTGGACAGTCATTATTTGCCCCAACAGCCTTCTGAAGCCAATAGTCCTGATTATTAAAAATAGCAAAGTTGTAAAAATGTTTCTCTTTTTAAAAAAATAATATTCATTTTCTCTTTATGAAACAAGGATGTCTGCAAAGTCTTGAACTGACTATTTAATCCACGGAACTAACTTTGTTTAATCAGAGTAGTGAGCCAGCTGTTTCATTAGGCGACGATCCTCTCTGGAAGTATGCAACCAGTGATTGTATATAAGGATGCTTTGCCACCACTGCCCTTGGCTGACGGCAGCAATGAGTTGATATGAGATTATTAGGCTCATTGTTTTTGTATAACGCCAAGCCAAAAGAAAACTAAATTTCAATGGCTTCTTTTCCTTGGAGGGCCAAGACATTCTTTCATACGTCTTAGAATCTGGGTTAAAGGATAAACCTATCAAATCAATGAAAACACTAAATGTCATGATTTTCTGCCAGAATACTCAGGTGAATATCCTTGAAGTTTAGTTTTTTCATGTCTTTATCCAGTGATAAAATTAATTTTCTGTTTCATACCAGGGCAGTAATATTATCTTCATTAATATTTGCATTGTATTTTAGTGCATTGCATTTTAGTGCAACCATGTAATCGTGACAGTGTGTCTCCGTGAGATGCAGGTGGTATAACTAGTGGCAGAATTTGGATTTCTGGCAGACCAACAAGTGTCCAGGGGCCTCTTACAGGGGCCTCTCTCAGCTCCCTCTGGGAGCTATGCGCACCCCACTCTCATCTTGCTACCTTCTAAGCCATGGCTTTTTTCTTTCCATAATGCTTAGACAAATACCATCTTATTTGTTTATGTATTTGCCTGTTGTCTGCTGTGTCTCAGAAGAATGGAAGCTGGACGAGGACAGAGACTTTGTCTGGTTTGTGGTTGTAGCCCTAATATCTAAAACCATGCCTGACACTTGATGAATATTTGTTGCATCTTTTATTAAGCTATTTGCCTCTCAATATCAGACTCACCTTTCTATATGTTGCTTTGTGCAGTTGGGGCTGGGACCCTGCACATCACGTTTCTTCCTTAGAGTTGAACCCCTGTTTGGTTCTGCCACTTGGGGGGCAATAGAGGAAACCTGCAAGGCTAAGGAAGGAAAAGACTTCGTCCTTGTTTCTCTATTGCCCCTATCAGAACCACCGTAACGACACCTCTTTACCCTGGCAGGGACAGTTGATTCAGCAGCAGTTGGTTCCAATTTGCAGATTTTTACAGTGCTGGAACCAGCCTTATCGTTTACTCTCAGATACACTAATATCAGCCTCTAGCACCCTCTCCAAAGACTGTGTCCAAGCTCCATGGGAGCCTTCCTCTGAGCCTGTAAGCCAGCCCTGTCCAGTGAAATAACATGCAAGTCACATATGAAATTTTAAACTTTGTAGTAATGACATTATAGATATTTTAATGCTATTACAAGGAAGTCATGATTTGTTATAAGTAAAAAAGAAATAGGTGAAATAAATATATGTTTAACCCAATGTATCAAAAATATCATTTCAACATATAAGCAATCTAAAAATTATTGAGATATTTTACCTCCTTTTTCATACTAAGTCTTTGCAATCTCATTTGTATTTTACTCTTTCAGCACATCACAATTTGGGCTAAACACATTTCAAGTGTTCCATGTCACTTGTGGCTAGTGACTACCATATTGACCATGTAGCTCTAAGTTTAATATTCCCAACATCTCCCCTTATTCTCCAGGCCTTGGGGAGGTAGTTGCTTTCTACATTTAGCACCTCTAGGAAACCTCCATGTTTTCAGTTTTGTAAATCCTTTTTAAAATTTCTTTGCATTAATTAAATTCTCTTTATTAAAATAACTGGTGTGGTTTTGATTCCTTAACTGGATCCTGTCTGATACTTTTGTTCAGCAAATGAATGATGATGCTACAAAACTGAGATTTATTTATCTTAAAATGCTGCATAGACAATATGGCATAATTGTACATTTGGAACAGGGCAAAAGGATAGTGTACTCCTGGAGAAATAGAGCATGGCAGATTGGCCATGTAATCTGAGATCTGCCCACACGTGAGCTGGGGAAATTCTGTCTTTCTTTTGGACTGTGAAGTAAATCCCAGTTAGGTCACTTTTCAACCCTCTGTTTTACCTCACACCACAAAGAGAGATGTGACCACAAAATCTGATGGATTTTGTTCAAGACTTTTACAAAACCACAGGATGGGTTTTGGAATTACCTATGTATAATACCAAAGTGTGGTATAATATCTTAGCCCCTAACAATTTATGTAAATTTTAAAATGTTTACCTTTTGTAGGCTCTATTGTCAGCTACATCGAGGTAAAGTTTAAGTGATTGAGATTAAAAAGCAAACAAACTGATCAACAAAAAGCTAACCATTTACTTGATTGTAAGAGCCTGTAAACCAATATAATTATGTTCAACTTTTCAACTAAGTTCTGTTAAATTGCTTTTTTGTATACAAACACAGTTTTGGTGGTCAGTATATTTTATGGTAGAATATCTGAATAGGAATAAAATATTTCTTTTTGCCATATGCCAAGAGGCTAGACCACATCCATTTTATTTGGTCAAATTGTTTTGTATCGGGAAGGTGACAGGCTGGGCTAACTCTGATTTCATGAAGTCAGGGAAGCAGTCCTTGCTCTTATAAGGAATGGGAGCTAATGGACTCTTAGAGATCCTGTTACAGTTCTTAAGAGTTTCATTCTCTATTGTTTCGTCATGCCTCTTACTGCCTTTTAACCTTTTTCTTTCTCTTCTTCCCTGGTATTCTTTTGCTGCTTTCTTTTTCTTTTCTCCACTTAGAATCCTGATTCTTTTCCTGTTTAATGAATATACTTCCCTTTAGGACCCACAGGAGCGTTCCTTGATGGAGCCAACACAGCCAGAGAAAACCCTTCCTAGTGCCTACTTTGTGTCTGATCTTTCATCTTTTCCTTAGACCTGCTTCAACTTATATTTTTCATTATAACTTTGTGTAAGTTTCCATTCCTTTTGCCATTCTCTAGTCTTTCCCCTCCCACTAATATAAATTTTCAGCACTTAAATCAAGACTTTTCTCTTCAAGGCAGTATGTGAACTTTAGTTAATCCTCAGCTCACGCTCCTTTATTACCACTGCTATATAAGGCAGGAAGGAGATTGAGACTTCCCTAAGTCCCAGAGGGGTCAATTTGGTGTCTGAACTAGAAGTCAGATAGGCCTTATGCTTAGTTCTTTATTAAGACTGAGAGATAAAGGCTCTGTCTCTCTCACATAATAGTCCCCTGGATTTATACAGTGCTCTTTTCCTGAGGATCCAAAAGCATCTGAACACATTTTGCCCATAGCCTCTCAGGTCCGAGGAAATAAATGTTCGCCAATATACCTGTTTGCTAAACATAATCAAAATGGGTCAGATAGGATTCAGTCAATGGCACTGAAACAAATGTAATAGTCTTCCTCTTCCTTTCTTTGTAATTTGGATTTTCCAGGGAATGTGTATATAGAAGAGAACTCTGCCTTTGCATTTACCGCAGGCAGGTGCTTGCCTCCTTGGCATAGCTGCATGGTATGCAAATCAGTAGCTCTGGGAGATACAAATCTCACAGGCTGAATGGATTTTCTGTGGGCCAAAGGGCATTTAAAATTAATTGCAAAGCTGCCCTAGGACACTGTTGTGAAGTAGGTTAGGAATTTGCTCTAAGTCACTTTGTTGATGAATGCTGGATCGAGAGAAGAGTATCCTACTCCAGGAGCTTTCCTTCCTATCACTCCACACTGGCCTCTGAGTTTTCCCTACCGGTGAGATGTACAAACTGAGGTGCTACCACAATGCTTCCAGTTGGAACTGGCTGCAGTAATTTGCATGGAAAGTGATGTAGTCACTTACCCACTGCCTAACTGTGCTACTGAGTGGGCTTGCCTGTTCTGATTCTGCAGAAGTTTGAATCTCCTCTGGTGTGAGGATACTCAGGAGACTGCCTGCACTCAACAGCCTTCAGTTAAAGCAGTTAAAGCTCTGCCTCTTTTATGAGGTTACACGCCCAAGGCCCTGAGTGCATTGTATAGAACTGCTGAATGCAGAGTGAATGATGAGAAATTTCCCCATTCTCTACTACACCCAAGGCATCTGTATTAGCTTCCTGTGGCTGCTCCAACAAGTTACTACAAACTTGAAAAAGTTATTCTATGATGGTTCTGGAGGTCAGAAGCCCAAAATCAGTATCACTGGGCCAAAATCAAGGTGTGGGCGAGGACACTTCTCTCTGTGCAGGCTCTAGGGGAGACTCCTCCTTTGCCTCTTTGAGCTTCTGGTAACCCTAAGGCTTCCGTGGCTTGTGGCCACATCAGTGCAATCCCTGCTTCCATGGTCACATCCCTTCTCCTCTTTGTCCATATCAAATGTCCCTCTGTGTCTCTCCTACAAGGACACTTGTGATTGCATTTAGGGCCCATTCATGTAATCCAGGATCATTTTCCCATCTCAAAACCATTAACTTAATCACATCTGCAAAGACTCTTTTTCCACATTAGGTGACATTTACAGATTCCAGGATTGAGAACCTGATATCTTTGGCAGCTATTGTTCTTCTAAGGTAGGGTGCTAGACCAAGGTAGGTATGTGTCTAATTTCTTACCTCTCTAAAACTACTTAAACAATTTGTCATTTTAAAAATGTAAGACAATTTTTTAAAAAGGTGTAGTGCCAGTAAATACTACTCAGGGTAATTTAATATACTCATCATGTTTGTTGTGCAGTTCTTTTGTAATGATTGGAGAATTTTCTGGTTTGGCCATGTATTTGCCGGACTATATCCAAGCCTTGTAATGTTAGGGTATTGTTTTCCCAGACTCAAATCTATCAACATACATTTACTGGATTTGTACTTTTGGCCATCCAGGGAAGGAGCAGTAAAAGAATAATGTTCTCTTGAGTATTGTGTGAGTTGGCTTGTTATGTGGGGTTTGGGGAAGATTTTTCTTTCTGAACAACTCCCTTGCCTCTTCTCCCTTCGTGTTATATAACTGATATTTTTAGCACCCTATGGCATTTATATTTTCTCAGAAGTCTGTGTTACTTTTATTTCCTTAAAAGAGACTATCAGGATGGTATGTTTGGATTTCCACCGTTATTCGTCTCTGTTTGCTCAAGGCACAAACTACTATTTTCCTATTTTTTTTTTTTTTTTTCTTGGATAATGGTTGATGTAGTAAAAGGCAAAGACTGGATGATACTTGGAACATTTTGAAATGTGCTTACATTTATCTTTGCTTGAGAAGTCTCTTAATAGGGAACTATACTTACCATATCAATTTCATGCAAATATGAAAAGGATTTCAGACTATTCTCAGATTTTTGGAGGAAGAAGAACCCTAACAGCTTATAATTAGATTTGAGGTTTGCTTAAATTCCAAGTTCAAAGAAAGACTCATAGGATGTGAACTCATGTAAAATAATAGTTATAGAAACTTCTTTTGATTTGAGCAGAAACACCACACTAAATTCAGAAACACATCAGATTCACTGAGGCATTTAGGGTTGTTTATTATGCTATTAGTAATTTATATGTGGAATACTAATCACAAACTTGTCATTATTCTTATCTTTTTAGGTATTTTTCGTTTTTGTTCCCTAGGTATAATCTTGAATGTTCCATTTTTTTTTTTTTTTTTTCCCTAGAGCAATGGAAATATAACTGTTAGTGGGACAAGAAGTTTCACATTTGTTAGTGCTCTTAGCCCATCAGGGTAATGACTAGATGCAGCCCACATAGCTGCCTTGGGTGACGTCTTAGGATGGTTAGCCACCATGAGTGATTAGGTTGTATAGATCACATAACACAAAAATAAAATAAAAAATACATGATATAAATAACCTAGAGAGATATTTCTTCTTTTTAAAATCTCTACACTTACATATAGCAAGTCCCATTATTGTTTCCTCCTTAATACTGTTCCAATTTATCCATGTCTTTCCAAATCATCTCCACTGTCTTGGGTTAGGCCATCATTACCTCTCACCTGGGTTACCAAAACAATCTCCAGACTGTCTCCAATCTTGTCTTTTCCCATACCAATGACTTATGGTCTTTCTAAAACCTAAATTATGGAATTCTTTGCTTCCAAGTACAATTCACAGTCCTCAGAATAAAATCCAAACTCCTTAACATATCTTGTCCGATTTTTCATGATCTTGCCTTTGTTACCTTTTCAGCCTCTTCTGTCTTTTCTTCCATGTAGTATATGTTACACGATATTGAAGTATTTGCAAATTCATTAAAAATATGCTTTTCATTGCTTTTGAGGATGCTATTCTTTCAGACTGGGAAATCCACTCTCTGTCCTCTGATTCTTTTTTTCCCATTCCTCTGCCACCCTTCTTTACTGAATTAACTCAGTATCTCAGTATAACAGTGATCCTTCCACCCTGCCTTCTTGCCACTTGCAAGTCCTTGCTAAAGTCCCTAAGTCACTAAATTATGTTCTTTACTCCCTGCTTTCTCAGTTTATCCCTGATCACACATTTATTTTCTCTTTGATTTTTAAAAATCTGCCTGATAAGCTTCAGGGCAAGGAATGTGGTTTGCTAACCATTATGTTCACATAATAGCAAAGCGATAAGCATTTATTGACTGAATGAAGAACTCTAGTCAAATAAGTTTGTCATGAAAATGAGAATAGGCAAGGAAAAGACAAAATAGATACTGATTAGAAGTGTCAGCTATGTTTCATATTTGCTATTTCTAACAGGAACTTTAACTTTCTTTGTTCTGTTTCTTTCTCCAAAGAAGCAAAAATGTTAATAACAGAACCTTGCAGACTAAAGCTGCATGTCTTCTTACGACTTACTTATGCAATACTCTAGGCCTTAATAAGTGACAGCTGTTGTTCACTATCAGCTCCTCCTCCAGCTTTAACTCATGTAAATTAACTATAATTTTTTTTTTAATATTCAAGTTTTCTTATTTATTCCTGTAATAATTTTTTAAAGGATTTTTGTATTTCATCAAGAAATGGACTTTTGGGGCTTTAAGATTTAATGCCTCCCCCCCTCCAAAAAAGAAAGAAACCATGAACTATAGTTTAATTTTTGAAATGTTGTATTTCATGATTGTAACCATGACAGTCAGTTGCAGCTGTCTGGAAAGAAGGCAGCAACTAGACAACACAGTGGAGAGATATGGTACTCTTCCAGTGGTACAGCAAATTCACAAGTACTTTATAAAACAGTTGCATTTTCTGTCGCTTACTTTGTATAGTTGCACCTTTTAATTGAATAGTAGACATTTTTGGACTTGCGTAACTCTACAGGCCTGAAGAAAAAGTGAAGAAAGTTAAATATTTAATTAAAAATGGCTTTTCCTAAAAGATTTGTTTTTACTCTGTCTCCTAATAACTTAAAATGCAATTTAGAATAAACCCTCTAGTTATTGAATTGTTTCAGAAGGTCTATTAAAGCAAAGTAATTAGCAGGAAGACAGAGGAATAGAGATACTCAGCCGTCTCTCTACTTTACTGTATGGATCTACTTAACATTTCACAAGGAATGTTCATTGAAAAACTTAATATATAAATGGCTGAGCTCCTTTCTTTCTTTCTTTCTTTCTTTATTTCCCATCTTTCTCTCCTTCTTCCACTCTTCCTTCCTTCGTTTCTTCTTTCCTTCTTTCTTTCCTCAGTCTCCACTTCCTTTTCTTCCACCATCCCTCCCTTCCTTCTTTTTTCATTCAATAGTTACAGAATTTATGTGTGTGTCATTTAGTCCTGCTTCCAGAGATGAAGACCAGTTAAGAAATTTAACATCTATATAAGAAGAAAGAAGATAAATAACCATTGTAAAGCAGTTTGATAAATGCAATGTTAGAAATATGGATAGATATCATGGGAAGAATCTTCTACTCTGTCTGAACCCAGTGGTATGATGAAAAGTAAGCATTAAGATTAACAAAAGCTATGTGGAGGAAGGGAGGCATGAGTTGCTGTCTTGAAATATAGGTAGTAAATGAGAAATATATCTAGATAGAAAAGAGAAATAGAAAGAAGAGCACAAAGACAGCAAATGTGAGGAGAAACAGCAAAGAATACTCAGATACCTGTAAATAATTTGGTAAACTTGGAATTAGAACTCATATGAGAGTTAAGTAGAAATTTGTGGGGCTGTGACAGGGCACAAAGTTGGAGAAATAGTCAGGGTCAGATGTGGAAGGGTCTTGTATACAGGTCAAAATATTTTGAATATAGTACTTAGATACATTGCCAGGCATTGGCAATATAATAATAAATGGGAAAACATCTCTGTAATGCAAGAACTCCAAAGAACTAGAAATGTAGTAGAATAGAAAGATATGGCAACAAATAATTGCAATAAACACAATACTGACAGGCATTTGGATGTTATCCTGGAGCTGACTGGGAGCACTTAGTTTTAAGTGGAAGAATAGTGTGATTACATTGCATCTTAGAATATCTCAGAATTGCAAAGAACGAAATGGAAGGTTGTGAAGTCAGAGACTAGGACATCATTTGGGAGATTCTGCTGCACTGATCTAGGGGACATGAAGAAAACACCAGTGAGGATGGGCAAGTGGAGACAAGGTTGTGATGTATCTGGAAGATAGAACTGATAGGACTTAGGGATTGCCTGATTATCATGAGAGAAGAGAATAGAAGAAAACTATCAGGGTAGAAGATGATTCTCAGGTTTCTGACTTTAAAAATATGGGACAGAAATTTTCTGCTCTTTTTATTCTGCTGTTAAGTTTGACTTTTGCAGATTCACACTGAGAAAGCAGCTCCTGCCTCTTTGTTTTCTTTGAGGAGGCGGATTGGTCAATCCACTTGGCCAGAGTTGGATACTTCTTGGACTAGTATTTATTAAAAGGAAGGGCAGCTGTCTTCTAAAGAAAAATCTAGGTAGGAAACCTCCCCTTCCTTTTTCTGTGCTTATGTGGAGAGGTTTCCTCTGCATCTTGTCTCCACCCGCATCCACAGGACTGGGCCCCTCTTCTTGGCAGATGTACTTGCCATTTGATCTGTCTGTCCCACCTCTGTCTGGATTTGGGAAGGTGCTCCTTGATGCTGATGGAGATGACTACTCAGAATCTGCCCTGTGGAAGATTGACTTGGAGTAAAAATTAAGTGCTCTTGGTAGATCTCCTGTATGGTGCTCGAAACCTCTTTTTGTTGTTGTTCTTCACCAGCCATTAATAAAGTTGATTATTTGGCCTCATTTGCCACTAATCTTGGCATGTATTCTCTAAGGGCCAGAAACGTGAAGCAGAGACTAGACCCTAACTTTTTTTTTTTTTTTTTTTTTTTTTTTTTTTGAGACAGAGTTTCATTCTATTGCCCAGATTGGAGTGCAATGGCAGGATCTTGGCTCATCGAAACCTCTGCCTCCCCAGTTCAAGCGATTCTGCTGCCTTAGCCTCCCAAGTAGCTAGGATTATAGGCATGTGCCACCATGTCTGGCTAATTTTGTATTTTTAGTAGAAATGGGGTTTCTCCATGTTAGTCAGGCTGGTCTCGAACTCCCGACCTCAGGTGATCTGCTCGCCTCAGCATCCCAAAGTGCTGGGATTACAGGCATGAGCCACCACGCACGGCTAGACCTTAACTTCTGATGAGTGATTAAGTTCCATTCACCAAGATAGGAGAACACAAAATTAACCTGTTTAGCCCTCTAAGTCTTTCTTCATTCTCCTTTTCATTTCCCAGGTGATGGAATAACACCCACCTTTACCCAGGCTCTACAGCTTGCTCATGATCTGTAATTATTCCCTCTTTCTCATTACCAAGCGGCAGCAATTTCATACTTGAAACGACACCTGAATCCATCACATCCTTTCTATTTCAGTCATCACAGTTGTGGTTCAGATGACTGCATAAATTTTTTCACCAACCTTTCTCTCTCCAGTCCCTTCTCACTAGCCTCAGGGTTTTCTCTGGTGTGATACACATGTCGGATCATATCATTCTCCTCTCAGAAACTTCCAACACTCACCAGAGCCACCTTCCACAATATGATGCCAGCCTACACATGGGATGGTGCGAAAGAAACTGGTTTGGATGACAGAGTATTGGGGTCCAATTCTGGCTAGAAGTAGTTATCCTTGTGATCTTTACAAGTCACTCTAGCTACTTTTTGTTTCTTCATCTATAAAACTAGGGAGTAGAATTGGATGGTCTCACAGGCCTATTCAGATGTACATTTCTAGGTGGCCATGATTCTACTTTTTAGCTTTACATTTTGCAAGTAACTCTTTTGTTGTTGTTGTTCAAATGGAGTCTCACTCTGTCACTCAGGCTGGAGTGCAGTGGCGGGATCTTGGCTCACTACAAGCCCCGCCCCGCAGGTTCAAGCCATTCTCCTGCCTAAGCCTCCCAAGTATCTGGGATTACAGGCACACTCCATAGAGCTTGGCTAATTTTTTGTATTTATAGTAGAGACAGAGTTTCACTATGTTGGCCAGGCTGGTCTCAAACTCCTGACCTCAAGTAACCCACCTGCCTCAGCCTCCCAAAGTACTGGAATTACAGGTGTGAGCCACCATGTCAGGACCCTTTTACAAATAACTCTTGACTTACAAAAGGATATCTATATTACATAAACACACTATGTACTTTCTTGTGCTCTGTGACTTTATCATCACATTTGTTTGACATATGCTTACTTTCTTATCCTTCACTGATCATACTTGTTGAACTCTCACTCATCTTTCAAGACCCAGACCAAATTAAACTTTCTCTTCTCATGATCCCTTCAACTGAAATTAATCATTCATTTGTAAGTACTCTAAGAGCACTTTGCTATAAATAATTTAAGGTACTGGAATTGTCCAAGTAAGGGAAGGAAATACTAAGCAGAAGAGGGTGGTTCCTGGGAGGGCCCCACCCTCAAGCCTGGAACCATGGCCCAAAGTGAGAACTTTACATCCCCATTTTCCCCCCTTGAACGTTGCCTTTTCAAAAACTGCCCTGGCCTGGCCTACCCCCCATCCTATTAAAACCCCATAAAAGCTCCAGGTTCTCATAAAAACCCTAGATTCCCATTAAAAACCCCAGGTTCCACTGGCAGAGGATGAGCAGAGAAAAAAGAAAAGAAGTAGCCAAATGTCAGAGAGAAGCAGCTTGACTTTAGAGGGATGGCTTGATGCTGGGACTTCAGAGAAGAACCTGGCAGGGGATGGCCAGCCTCCAGAATAAGACCACCTTCTCACTCCATCCCCTTTCCAGCTCCCTTTCCCCTTGAAAGCCTATTTCATAGGCAATAAAATCCTCCGTATTCATGACCCATCAGTTTGTTCATGTGACCTATGACCCTTCAATTCCTTCATGTGACCTGATTCTTCCTGGATGCCAAGTAAGAACTTGGGAGCCACAGGTATGGGCGCTTGAGCTGTTTAACATTTAAGCCATCTATGGATGGCAAAGCTAAAAGAACACACGGTAACACAACCTCTGGGGCTCCAGGGGTCTCAGGTAACCTTCTAGATGCTGCTGTAGGGTTGCACGGAGTTCTGTTCCTGCTGGCACCCAGAAACATTTGTCCCAACTCCTGTGCCTGCTCACCTGCATGCTCCCTGTCCCAGCTGAGAGCTGCATACTGAGTAAGTGAGGCACCCTTGTCTCGAGGCCTGTGAAGGGGTCAAGGAGAATTTCCCATCTGGGAGATGGGAATTTCCCATTTCCCATCTCTCTCTCTCTCTCTGATACATGGTCAATAAATATTTGTTGCTTAACTAAATGGACATGATAAACATGTTGTTCATTAAGGAGTGAGTGTTGGTTTCCAGAGTAGTCACTGGGGACTCTTGTTTACTGGACTTGACTGATGAATTTCCAAATGAATTTGGAAGTTTTCAAAAATCAAATTCAGCCTGAAAAAACAAATATAAAGAGAGTGAATTCACTCTATATTTACATTAAATTCCAAAACAAAGTATTTAAAAAATCCAGTGCAATCAAAAAACGATTGGATTAAGTATAGCCTCTCGATGTAACACAAATAGATAAAACATCCTCTCATATTCTTTGCACAAACAAAATCACAAACAAAATCACTAATACTATATTTAAACTTTATAATTACCTAAAGATGATTAAAACTGAAATGACTTATTCTCACGGAGATAAAAGATTGTTTGGTCACTATATTCTGTATAAGCTCTTATTTTAATGTTGAAGATGCTGACCATGTGGTGATTCTTTACTCTTAAATACTCTTCAAATTGAAGTTAGAATACAAAGCTTTAATTTTGTCTTTGTATACAGAGAAGAGGGATTAATTGCTGCCTATTCAAAAAGTCAGTTAATGGGAAAAAAAAGAAACCAGCCCCATCGTGGGAATGCAGTCCTCCTTTTCTCCACCAGAAATAATCATAGGACACTTGTCTGATTTAGGCTCTTCAGATGTGGAGATAAAAACTTCAGCTAATTGTATCTTTAGAATGGGATAAACACTTGGGTCTTTCTCTGAGTTTCAGCAGAGAGGTTCAGTGTCGTCAATGATGCTTGCCATCTGAAATTGCACTTTCACAATCAGAGTAATTTTCCATTTAGGAGCCTCCTGCAGCAGCTGAACATTGGCAGAGTACTCCAGTCCCCCGTGCTTGATAACTTCATGGCCTTTGTAGCACTGAGGGTGAGGAAGAGGGTAGAGAAAATCTTCTTATATCTTAGCAACTAATTGATTTAGTAGGATTCATGACATTCAACAGACATCCTTATTACTTGCCTTGTCTTGTCCTAAATCCATCTCAGACCACTGTGACATGAAAATGCAATTTCTTTCTGTGGAGCTACTTAAGTAATCCCACAGTGTCTAATAATGTCCAGTGTTCAGTCTGTCTTCCCGGCATGCTACTTCTTCAATTTTGTGACCAGATTTGAGTGAATGACATGCATTTTGCAGGGAGGAGGGCTGATGTATGTATGATTCTTCCTGGCCTGCTGCTTCTTCAGTTTTGTGACCAGATTCGAGTGAATGACATGCATTGTCGGGGAAGGAGGGCTGATGTGTTTATGACTGAAAAAAAAAAAAAAAAAAAAACTTACAAAAGGAGATTTCATTTTAAAAATTGAAGAAATGATGCAGCACCGAGAAGATCTCTATATGCAAATCAACCAAAATAAACTGTGCTGTAAGGTGTTTGACATGCACAGTGTCATTTAATGAGGCATAGTTATCCTAGATATTTGAACTGTTTAAAAATCATTGTTAGCATCTGGTGAGAGACTGCCAAGTTTTACAGCTAATCTCCACACACATGGAACTGCATATGGGTTACAAGACAGAATAGAGTATACTTGCTCATTTTCTTGCTTGGAGTTGTTTCTGTCCTTTCCCCAATAACTTAAACTCAATTCTCCATGGTGATTCTCTAATTCAGGAACTAGTGCTTCATCCCAAAGCCCATATTATTTAATGGTTCTATATTTAAATATTGGGAAAAGGTATGTGTAGGCACCCAAGAGAATGCTGTATTGAGACAGAATTAAGTAAATGGTGAGAAGGTGAGAAAAGTAAAAGGAATCAGATTTGTCCAGTAGGATGAGAGACGGTCACTGGGGAATTTGGGAACAGGCATACACTGCAATAGACATCAGCTATTAGTGATACAATAACCATGCTGGCTACATTGTTGGGTAGAATAAGACTATGGGGTGTAGAGAGAGGATAAAATTGTTCCAGGTACAGGGTTTAAAGAGGAGACTGTGTCCAAATGTGTGTTCTCATAAAAACACATTTCCAAGTTGGTTGGTTATAGTCACATTTTGGGGAGTTGCCACATTAATCTAAAAACACAAATTTATCCAAATAGCCTAATCTGTACAAGAATCTTGGTTTCCTTTCCTACATAAATGTCAATTTTTTTCCCACTACATTGCCAAATCAATTTCCTCTTTCCTGGAACGTATAAAATGGTTTCCTAGAGGTTCCCACAAGTGGAGTGTGTTTGGAAATATCACTGTTTTGTCCTGTTGGCTGGCATTCATTATTTTTTATTTTTCTCTGGGGGATTAGAAGATTTGGCTACTTTTTCTCCTTGAGGACAAAGCAGGAACTTCCAAATGTCCAGGAAAATAAATGTCTTACTGTGTAGTTGCCCAGTAGAATAATGCAGCTGAAATTATTGTTTATTTATGATTATTAATACTGAATTAAGCTGGCAAAAGTGGTCTAAGATCCTATGATAACAGGCGCTATATAAATATAAAATCACACTGTTAAACAACAGCTGCATCCTCAAAGAATATTGGAAATTCACTTATCTAGATTTAAATATGAGAAAGAGCGTGAAATGTGTTAGCTTTTGAGATAGAGATGTGGATAAATTTGCAGGTTCATATATAGTGATTATTTGAAGTGTATTCTGATTTATCCAGCTGGCTCTTCCCTATTGGATTGATAGCAGATTTTAATATACGGTATTTCTTTCGTGTTTCAGCCACTCATATGACTTATGCCATTAGGTAATGACACAGGGTAGGTTCTAGTAACTGCTGGCCTTCCATAATCAGGGAACATGATCTTTGCTCTAAGTAAATAGAATACAAGGAACATGCTTAACATGCTGCTCTAAATCCTTTATATTTAAATTGGGAATTTTGAAACATTTTATTAGGAAAAATCTCTTCCATCTCTCATCTTTTCTTTTTCTCAAATACTTATTAAGGTGAAAAAGTGTAGAATATTTACCCAGGGCTATACCAGAGACCCAGCAGAAGATGTCAGTGTCATGAAAGGGGCACGGTGGGGTAGAAATATCCTCGAAGGGACTCTCCTGCAGGGTCCCTTCTTTTGTCCCATGCCTACAAAATCTCCTTGACACCGCCTTCTTAGGTTTACCAGATCCATCCTCTTATACTGCCTCTCTCTCTATTCCCTAAGACTCCATGGGGATATGGGGAATAATAGAGTGTATGGGACAGAGCAGGGAAGGGACATCTTAGGTGACTATTGACTTATTTCAGCTTTACTTGAGTCTTTTTCGATTCTATGTGTGACATGGGAAACCTCGAATGAGTAACTTGGGAGAAGGATGTACAAAGCTTTTCCATTGTTTCTGAGCCGTATTCATTTGAGGTTTGTTGCCTTTTTTTTTTTTTTTTTTTTTTTGAGAGGGAGTTTCACTCTGTTGCCCAGGCTGGAGTGCAGTGGCGCAATCTCGGCTCACTGCAAGCTCCGCCTCCCAGGTTCACGCCATTTTCCTGCCTCAGCCTCCTGAGTAGCTGGGACTACAGGCACCTGCCACCATGCCTGGCTAATTTTTTGTATTTTCAGTAGAGACAGAGTTTTCACCATGTTAGCCAGGATGGTCTCAATCCCCTGATCTCATGATCCGTCCGCCTCAGCCTCCCAAAGTGCTGGGATTACAGGCGTGAGGCACTGTGCCTGCCCGGTTTGCTGCTTTAAGACAGACCAAGGTTAGCCATCTGTCTATCTCTATCCATTTTTAAAAATTCCTTTAGGGGTAGGGTTATCAGATATAGCAGATAAAAATACAGTAAATACAAATATTGCATGAAACATACTTACACTAAAAAATTTATTTGTAGTTTATCTAAGATTTAAATTTCATTGGCCCTCCTTTATTTTATCTAGCAACCCTATCTGGAAGACAGTGTGGGGTTTACTACCATCCTCAGTTTCCTCAGATTGAACTATGTGTGTGGTGAAATACGGTCTAAGATCCTATGATGTGTTATCACTTGGGAAACATTTTTTTGTGTGTGTGACCAGGGATGACCAGCCAGATCAAGAGGAGTTAGAAATTATCGGTATTATTAGCTATAGGCCTCTCAATAATCCCTCTTTCCAAAATTGTTTGCTAAATATTTCGTATACTCTATTGAACAGCCGAGATGTATATATTTAGAGTTTCCTTTAAAACTCTCCCTAAGCCTCCACAATGATTTCACTTTCTATAGATGACCCTGGCTACCATTGCAGAAGGAGGTGGAGACCAAGAAGAACCATCACAATGGCCTTTGCAGCCTCTGCAGCCTGGAAGAACTTGTTGGCAGATGTCCAGAAGGACCCAGAGCACTAGGGAAGGCCATGCCTCCACAGGCCCACAGCAGCAGAGCCTAGGAGAGTAGCTGTGCCCTAGGAATGAGATTGCCCTTTGTCATTCCCATGCTTTCCTCATTAGGAGTCAAGGGGGAGCTCCAGAATTCAAGCTCTTGGCAACAGCCCCCTCCCCTAATACTTCCAGCCCCTCCTCCATCATGTTACTTGGTACCAGGAGAACTAATCCCATCATGACTTTTACTTCTGCTCGTATCAGTTACTAAAATAAGCTCAGGAATCCCAAACCATTCCAGACTCTCATCCTCATTGTCTTACTTCTTCTCATTTCCTGAAACACTGACTTTTCCGGAGCAAAAGGCCAACCATTCCTGTGGCTACAATCTTGATCTTTTCATTACCCATACCCATCCATTATCTCAGTTTCCAGCAACCCATTAACTGGTTACCACTCCATGCCTATCTTCCTAGCTTATTCCCTCAATTACCTCAATTGCAGCAATCTTTCAACAGCCACCTCCCATTCTGCCCCAAGTTCCTGCTACCTTTTCTGTATCCCTAACCTCCTCTCCTAATCCTCTCTCACATGTAAATCCTGTAATCAATCAACATGCTTACTTACTTGCAAATACTTTCAACTCCCTTGCTCCTCTCTGCTTTTCTGGTTATACTCACTTGACCAAATCACAACCTTGCTTAAAACAAGCTTTCTGACTACTCTGTGCTTAAACCCAGGCAGCTAAAGTAAGTGGGACCAAATACACAATCAAGATGAATAGTTTCACTTTTAACACGTGATTATTAAATTCAAAGTGGGTCTTAATGCTGCCACCTGTCCTACCAATCTACTTATTTTCCCAGTCTCCAAGATTACTGTGATATACTTCTCTCTCCGTTCTCCAAACCTCTCCACATCTATCCTGACCCTCACCTGACAGACCTGGTTTCTACTTTACTGATAAAAGCAATCAGGAGAAAACCTCCACATGCTCTCATCACCTACCTGTGTCTTAACCCACATACCCTACCTTCTCTTTTTTGTAAATAAACTATGGATATTTCTGGCTAAGACCAAATACTCCATGTGTGATTAAACCTCATCCTGCCTTCTCTACTCAAAGACAACAACAAAGGCAATTCTCCCCTCTCATTCATGACTCACCCTTCTCCCCCACCACGCCCCGTTGGATTATTTCAGTTAGTTTACAAATGTTTGTTATTTTTCCATCATTAAAAAAAAATACCCTCTCATGGCCTCACTTCATCCTCTGGGTATTCCTCATTTTTCTTTGAAAGGGTCATCTATATGTGCTGACTTGCTGTTTCCAATTACTCTTCTTTTTCTTTTCTTTTTTTTTTGTTTTTGTTTTTGTTTTTGTTTTGTTTGTTTGTTTGTTTGTTTTTGAGACAGAGTCTTGCTCTGTCACCCAGGCTGGAGAGCAGTGGCACAATCTTGGCTCACTGCAACCTCTGCCTCCTGGGTTCAAGCGATTCTCCTGCCTCAGCCTCCTGAGTAGCTGGGATTACAGGTGCCCACCACCATGCCCGGCTAATTTTTGTATTTTTAGTAGAGACGGGGTTTCATCATGTTGGCCAGGCTGGTCTTCTGACCTCAGGCAATCCGCCCGCCTCGGCATCCTAAAGTGCTGGGATTACAGGCATGAGCCACTGTGCCCAGCCTACTCTTCTTTTTCACTCAAACCATCTTTTGCCTCCTCTGCTCCACTGAAACCAGTCTTACCAGGTTATCTATGATTTCCTTATTGCTAAGCCTAATCAGAAGCTTTTGACATAGGTAACCACTCCGCCCTTGAAATACTTCATTCTCTTGACTTCTAAATCACAATTATCTGGCTTTCCTTTTAGTTTTCTAGATACTTCTTTGCTATGTTCTTTGTCTTCCCGGTCTCTAAATGTTGAAATGTGTTGGGACTTCTTACATTTTTTCCCTTTTCTATTCATTCTCCCTCCCTTCCCCACAAAAGGGGATCTCACCCTATTTCATATCTGTAAATACCATCATCTACATGCTTTTAATATCTACATTTAGTCTCCTGACTGGACCTCTCCTCTGAACTTCAATATCTAAATGCATTCAAATATCTCATATACACAAATGCCTACTTGATGTTCCATGGGGATGTCTATACATTACACACTTAACAATTCCCGAACAAATCTGCTGATATTCCTCCACCTTCACTTGTGCTCTTACATCTGTCTTCCACATCATAGTGAATAGGGGAATTCATTTACCTACTTCTTCTAGCTAAGATCTTGGTGTTGTCTTTGACTCCTCCCATTCTCTGGCATCCTACATCTACTTTGACCTAAATTCTATTGATTCTACCTTCAAAATATATCTTAAATTTATCCTATTCTCACCACCCCCACAACTGCTGAGTCACTTGCCTGGATTAATGGACACCTAACTGATGTTTCTGTTTCTTCCATTTCCCCTTTTGGCCTATTTTCAACCATGAAGATAGAGATGTTGTAAAGTATAAATTTGTTCCTATCATGTTCTGTTCACATGGCTCTTCATCTGCTGTCAGACCTTATATTATTGTCCCTAGTGCCTCTCTGATTTCACCTCCTACCACGATTGTCTTCATTCACTGAACTCTGACCACACAGGCTTTTTTCTTGTTACTTAAAACACACGGACATGGCTCCATCCCAGGGCCTTTGAACTTACTACTCCTTTATATGGAAAGCTCTTCCCTCAGACATCTCCATAGCTAGTTCCTTTGCTTCAATCAAGGTTTTACTCAAAAGTCATCTTCTCAGTGAAGCCTTACATAATCACTTTATCTAAATTTCAACTCTTTGTCTCTATCCTAATATTTCTTTTCCTATTTACCTAATTTATATGTTTTAGACTATCCAACACTATAAATTTCTTAATTATATTGTTTACCATCTGTCTTCCTCGTTAGAATCTAAACTCAATGAGGGCAGGAACGTTAGTCTGTTTTATTCTCTGTTATATATTCTCAGTGTCTTGGCACCTAGCAGGTGCTCAAATATTTATTGAATAAATGAATTAAAACATCAACACTCATAGGGAAGATGTTCCAGAATCTGTGAGGCATTCAAAATGAGTAACTTAGGGATCTTACTCACTTATCTTTTTGTGGGTATGTTATGAATGCAAATATGCTTTTCAGAAAACTAAAGAAAGAGTCCTAGAAAAATTTATGTATTAGGAATCATTGCTTGGGGTACAAGATTAGTTTAAGTGAATAAATATTTTTAGTAGAATAAATAGCATTCTAAGAGCTTAGACTATTGAGGGAAAAAGGCAGTTCATTCTAGATACGGTGGAACATTTAAGTAGCGAGGAAGGAGGAGAATTTTAAATAAAACGATCAGGAATGCTTAACTATAGTGCATCATTTTGTGTATTGAAAAGCACCAGAAATCTGAACATGCAAGTAGTCAAGCAGAAATGAGGCTTGATTTCTCATTTTTTGGAAAGAGATATTAATATCTGTTCTACGTTGACTTCCTTAGTGAGCTTTTGTGATTATCAAATGATATGGATATAGAAATGTACTGTAGCTTCTGAAATGTTACACAAAATGTGAAGAATTATTTTGGACACCACCACCGAGGAATAATCTGGTAGGGAATGTGAAGCAATCAACAGTCAGCAGAATGAAAGTCATAATTTATCTAGAGGCTCACTCTTGGCTATTAAGAACAGGTAGAATGTGGCTAAACCAGTGTGTGCTGATGGATTATTGTGGTCTGCGGTACATAAGAGGTTAAGGCAACCGATTTGAAATCTAATGGAATTTCTGTGTGTAGTTTGAAGTCTGCTCACAGTTACTCCTTGGGGCTATAATGTGATTTGAAGTGGAGGAGAGACTGAAGGCGTAAAGTACGTTTCAGGAATCTGTGTACAAAGCAAACAGCGTCTGGCCAATCACTTTGGTGTGCATGAATTCTGGGAAAAGGACCACCAGAGTGTTCATGAAAACTGCCTTGGCAATGCCATAAACTTGAAAGACAAAAGATGGCAGGACAACACAGAGCAAAACAAAGGGTCATGGGCTTTAAGGTTGAGCAGATCCCTGGTTTGGCTAATAGGAGTGACAAATCTTAATTTTTTTTAAAAAAGGTGGCATATCAAAATACTAAGATTATGCCCACTCTAGAGTCTCACTGCCTTTGCAGTTATAAAGTTTTTCCTTATTTCTAACCTCCTGCAGCAATTTAAGCCTGTCTCCTTTTTTACAGTGGTCATAAAATTATTCAGCCTCCTTTTAAAATACAGCTACTGCATTTGACTCTCTGATCTCCTGCAGCACTGAATTCCACTGTGTGCAGAAGTATTTCATTTTATTGGTTTTTAAATTTTCTTGCTGCGCCATTCATATGAGTACTTATTCTCATATTGTGCAATGGCATTTTAAGCTTGGAATTGATACTTTTGTTCCCCCTGTACCTTTCCTAATCTTAAATAGTGCAATTAAGTTTCTTTCTAACTATGCTCATTGTCAGGCTGGGAGAAACCAGGTTTTTATAATCTTTCATTGCATGTCAGTCCTGACAGACACCTCACCTCTCTCATTGCCCTAATCTGGACTTTCTACTAAGTACACTGCATCCTACCCTATAATCACCACCAGGCAGCAATTGTGAGATACTTGAAAATTGTGAGGTCATTACCTGACAAAATCTTACGTTTAGGTAATGCTTTTTTCCCTAAAGATACCCATTGTTCTTTACCAACAATCTCTACTCTCTAGACAGCAGCCATCTTGTAAGGAGGCATGTGCTTGTGGTGTGGGTCTGTGTGTGGATCCTTAAGAGGGGTTCACCCCATCTTTGTGGTCGCCACAAGGTGGAGTGTATGAGGATTGATAGAGTGGTCTCGTCAGTCTCGCCAAAGGGATCCGTGTTTGCTGTCGCTGCAGGCTGGTCATTTAGTTGCTCAGCCAAAAGCCAAATAATAAAGCCAAATAAAATAAAACAGAACATTGAGTGGTTGCTGGAGGCAAAGAGAAGTGTTAGTCCAGCCTTTTGTTATGTCTCTGCTTTCAGCATCAGTGCATGTAAGAAGCCCTGGACTGGCACTAGGATGATGCTGTGTAATTTGAAGCAAGCAAAGTACAGATGCTGGTTCTTATTAAATATCTGCAGGTTTTAGTAGTTCTACACACCTTCCATTTAAAAAGAAGAAGAATCCCTCCAAAGGGGCTCGCCGTTTTTACTATTCACCTGATTCGCAGCTTTTTGATGTGACCACATAGCTCCTATCACAGATAGTTTGAGCAACTCTATTATAAACATGCCTAGCAAACGTAAAGGACTTGTATTTTTTAGGGCAACAATAAGGCTGATTGAAGTTATTTAATGCCACCTCTTCAGAGATCATGCATGGCACAGGCGTTTCCTCATTATCATATAACAATGTGAAGCAGAAAAGCATCAACTGGTATTACACTGCTGGTGTTCTAAGATTCGGAAATGCAGATGAGCTTGACAGAAGTCATACAAATAGCCAGTGCTAGGTTCTGAAATGCAGGCTAGGACTAGGCTGAAACCCACGAGATCATTTCATAGATCCTCATACACTTTCATCTTGAGTTCCAAATTTAAAAAAGGAGCTAATAAACTCAGCAATCAAGATTTTTTTTTTTTTTCCCCCTTTGGAGACGGAGTCTCCCTCTGTTGCCCAGGCTGGAGTGCAGTGGCACAATCTCGGCTCACTGCAATCTCTGCCTCCCGGGTTCAAGTGATACGCCTACCTCAGCCTACTGAGTAGCTGGGATTACAGGTTCACACCACCATATCCAGCTAATTTTTGTATTTTTAGTAGAGACAGGATTTCACCATGTTGACCAGGATAGTCTCGATGTCCTGACCTTGTGATCCACCCGCCTCAGCCGTCCAAAGTGCTGGGATTACATTCATGAGCCGGTGCACCTGGCCAAGATAATATTTTTATGCAATATTTACAAAATCAAAATTTAGTGCAAAAAATTCATAATAAACAAACTATCAAAATTTTAAGTAAAGGCAGCAACAGTATAACTGATTTTTTTTTTTTTGTCTCAGGGTTCAGTATAGCTTGGCATGGTACTCTGTAATGGTACACAACTCCGGATTTTCCCATCTACTGCAATGTAATAACATGTAACTACTGTCTGCTGTATAAGGTTTATTCCCTGGCATACTTCTTAGAAATATGTAAGGTGTTGAATGTATGTTAAAAATAGAACAAAACAAAACAAAAATGCCTGGAGTGTGACACTTGTTTCCCTGGGCATTGCATTCCTATTAATATCATTTCTTCAATTCACTGCTCAGTGAATTGAAAATTATGCTATTTTGTTGTGCTTTTTCTGAAGCTCAGATAACTAATATATAAAGTGGTGATACTTTTGTGTGTTGTTTTATTTGATATAATTTTTTAAACCACAGATGCAAAGAGGAAGAAGAAAAACATACAATTTTTATAAAATCATAATTATTTTAAATGGACAAATATATAAAACTTGAGAATTAAGGACTAATCATATACCTGATATGACCTTGCTGCTATATTGCGGGGCAGCTCATAATACTACTCCTGGGCTAGTCTAATCACTCACTCCTCTTCTTCTCAAGACTCTTATCTAAGTTGAGAACTATCACAGCAAGGCAGGATGAGTTTAAAATAACTGTCCTATTCAATTTAGCTCAACTGCAGAATTGGGCTTGGTCTTGAGACCAAAATGGACTTCCTTCTCCATCCCCACTCTCTTGAATTTTGGTATCCAGTTGCAAGAGCAAAATGTGGAACCTGACTTACCTTATTCCCTGATTCTTGCTTGGGAGTTTGAAGGTTAATGTTCTTTTTTTTTTCTCTCTCTCTCTCTCATAGACAGAATGAAGAGACTAGACCAGGAATGAACAGAGACCTTCCCCGTGTTAATTCTGCTCAAGAAATAAATGTGGCCAATTCAAGTCAGGTTCTTACCAGAATTAGTCACTGGCAGAGAAAGCCTGAAAATTCAGACTGGTAGAACTATTTCCTGTAGAAGACAGAGATATTGATAAAAAGCCAATTTTGTAAGCCTAACTTCTTTTCCTAAACAATAGGCATGTACTTGCTTGAGATCACTGTCTAAATAACAGGTTTCAGAAAAGATTAGGGACAGCTCTTAGAGATTAAACAAATACAACAGAACAAAACAAAAATTAACAGTGGCTTAGACAAGAGGGAAATATATTTATTTTCAGGTCATAGTCTAGAGGTAGATAGCTTAGGGCAGGTATGGTATCAGGACTCAGATTTCCTCTGTCTTGTTCTACTGTTTTTTGTGTCTTCTATTGTTCAGATCAACTGACAGAGAACAAGGGTTAGTCCAGCTTTTGTCAGCCCATCAGCATTCAGAAAGCAAGAAGAAAGAGCAAATCAAAAAGGGATAAAGGTAGGCATCAGCTGCCTCTTAATTAAAGCATTTAGAAACCACTATGTGACTTATCCTTATATCCCATTTGGTGAATCTAAAGCCATGGTTGTACCTAACAGCATGGGAAGCTGGGAAAATTGAAATATTTTCAGTGGCAAGGTACCCAGCAAAAATTTGGAAGGAGAAGGAAGTATTAAGGAAGAGAACAGCTATTGGGGGGTACAACGAGCAGTCTCCACATGACAACAACTATTGTTCTCAGAACTTTGCAAATATGGAGCAGTTCCTTGTGGCATCAAATCACAAGTCTGTTTCTTGTTGAACACGAAATCATTCTTGTTCTAAGGACTAGGTTCCTAACAGTGGCAGCTCAATGATTCAATCATTAAGTGGTTGAAAATTTAAATACACTGATTTTAATGTCCTGCTCTTTTATCTTTGATAACCCTGTTTTATTATCTGATCACTTTATTAGCACATGATTGTGCTGAAATTCTTGCTTTCATTCTTTTCTTAATGATAGTTTATTTTATAGTTTTCTCTTTGTTTCCTTTACTTTATTCTCTCTGGGTAAAATTAGGTGTTACCTGATTAACTACTTCATTCTCATTCAGTGTAATTTATCCTTTTCTTCTTTCTTGAGTTTTATAATACATTAACTTTATCCACTTCTTACTTTGCAGGTTATTTTTAAAAGATTTCAAAACAATGTATAGAAATATCCCACGGATTGATCTATCTATCTATCTATCTATTCATTCATTATATTGGCTATGAAAGGTTACACTTAGATAAACTTTCAATAGAAATCCATCAAACTTTACCAAACGTCTACTACTGAGCATGTTTAAATAATTGTTGCTTTAACATTAAAAGTCTATTTTCTCCTACCAAAAGCAAAGATTATTAAGTTTAGGGTTTTTGCAACAATTGGCATTAGTAAATTGAGCATTTATGGTTCTGACATTTCTTGAGGGATCCCAATGACTGTAAACGTATCTACTTCCTAAAGACATTAAATGATATGACCCTTGGGAGTGCCAATATGAATTTCAGTTATATGGCTGCAAGACTGGAAATTAAGTAAGTTTAATATACTGGTGACAAAACCTAGCCAGCTGCCCAGAATCTGTTTCTCAATTAGAAAAATTCATAATTTTGAGGATTATAGAGTTCTGAGGATATATCTATTGAGCACGCCAAAGATGTATATTATATCAATTTTGTGGAGGTCAAATTCCTAGATAAGATCATCTTTCTTGTAATTCAGAAATAGGAGTGTCAATTAAGTTGGATGCTGCACATTGTTTGTGATTTTACAGCTCTTTGCTAGAAGGAATTCTTAAAATCCAGGTACATAGAGAGAAAATTTGTCTACTCAGATAAACAAATGACAAATTTAGCAATCTTAGGATGGGGTAATATTAAGACATGGTATAAATATTATTTATTAAGTCATAATGGCCCAATAGTTAATAATCTTAATAATACCCATTATTAAGGCCATGGCAGCAAATTCTTCTCTTTGACCCTTGTTTTAACTCATTATTTTAGTCCCAACATGGCCAAAGAATCTGCTTTGTACTATTCTATTTAGTTTATTCCTGCATAAGTAATGGTAACTAGTAAATTGGCTGGAGGTGGGACAATCACATAGAATAAGTTAATATGTGCAAACCTAAACCTGTTACAAAGCAATATTTTATGTGATTCCTTATTGTGGATTCCCTGTTTCAGGAGTCCTAGAACCACACTCTCTTATGACCTGATTTTTCATGGGTGAGAGTTGTGAATGTCTATTAAATCTTTGATCCCCAAGCATAAGTGGCTATTTTTTAAAATTTAAGTCACTTTAATAATGGTAGGATTCATGCTTATGAAAATTACACCAATAGCTGTAAATCATGACATTGCATTAAAGATTAATGAGGTAGGGCAAGTGAAATTCTGGTCTTGCATAAATGAAAAATAGTCTTAAAGTCAGATTTTAAGGATAGTCCAGGGGGCTTAAACAAACTCTTTATATCTCGTGGATCTTGTTAATGCTCCCTCTGGATAATTGCTGCTACATAAGCTGAATTTATCTGCCAATGAGAAAGAACTAAATCAATACAATTGGCTAAAAGAAAGAAAGCATATGATGCTCTTGACTGTAGAATTCATTGCCTAGGTTGAAACAAGAAAGTAAATAACTTTGGAATACAGCCAGCCTCACACTGGGAAGTAGGGAGAAATTGAGAAAGCCGGATGATGTGAGCAAACTTTGATGCTACACTACTTTTTGCTTTGATTTGCACTAAGCTTATATTGCCAGTCAAAGGACTTAGAAGCTTAAATGAACAACACAGTAACATTTCCAATAGTGTTAGCTTTGGTTTCAATTTTGAATTTTCAGATCTCTTATTTTTCTTTATGTTAAATGTTTTTAACTTTTCTCTAATCATTATAAAATTAGACTGGTTTGAATGTTGTTAAATAATGTTAATTTGTGGCTGTCTTTTACACTTTTGCCTGTTGACATTTTACTATTTGTAAAGTAAATATAGAATTTATAAAAGTGCCAGTGGAGCAGCATGAATTTTTGTTTTCTTTGTGTAAGAAAACCCTTATAATCTGAGATTGCCTCAAGCAGTGTTTATGAGAAACCCTTGATGTAAAGAATATAACAACCACTTCAAAAAGGTCTTTCTTAAGGTATTATGAATATGCAGGGTCAAAAAATTTCTATTCTCTCCTCGTTTAGAAATTTTAAGTAGATCTTCATCTCTGAACACTTTTCCATTGCATGAGGGAGTATATAGGAGTGTTTTAGTATTTTTGACTTTCAGAGAGAGCCCTTCTTAAAAAGTATCTCGTCCTGGGGGAATGTTTGGAGATCCATGACTGTGTTATAAAAAGAAGTGCTGTGCAGTGAAAACACACTTCATAATAGCTCATCAGCTAGCAGTGCCAGAAAACAATTTTAAAATATGAACATTCTTGGTTTGTTTTTGTTTGTTTGTGTTTTTACTTAATTATTCTTTGCTAGAGGACTAGTGACCAGACACACACATTCAAACTTCATCGCTGGGATGCTTATACACACACGTAGACACACACATGGACTCAACATTCACACACAATGCTAATTGAAGATATAATCATGGTACTTACTGTAATTTGCTATCCCCTTGCTAGTGTCCGTTACTGGCCACTTTGCTACAGGCTATCATTTTTATTGCCGGTGGGAGTCAGTGATAGGCATAGAATTATTGCCTGATGATGACACCATTGCTGCATGTCACTACTGTATTTGGACTTAGGGCTATTTGTAACTTGTTTGATTCCCAGCTCAGAGCAGTAACTAAACAGGCTATTCTAAATGTGCACATTTGTTATCCAGATAGCACAGATCAGGGTCAGCTGGGAAGCACCCAGCAGTCCGTTCAGGGCTGTTGTAAACTCATGTTGAGTTATGTCTGTGCACCCAACCCAATACCATTCACTCTTGGCATTTTCAGATGGCACCAGCCTCTGTACTGATAATTTGTGCATATTTGTGATTGAAAGTAGGTCCAGTAAAGGAAGCCATATGGTTTGCCGTTCAAGTCTGATGCATTTGTGAAGTAACAGATGCAAAATTGAGCACACCTGGAATTCAGAGGCAGAAGCCCTGACAGAGCAATCTGTTGTGTAACACCATAGATGCTTGAGAATTTGTGGGGATGAAGTCCCTACAGAAATAACCTGCCTTGAGAGAACCCACATCTTAATACATAACCTACATTGGCTGTTGGGCATTTATTTTTTATGGCTGGCTACGTTTATACTCTCATTAGTTTTCTGATGATTGAATAAATATGGTCACATACAGTTTATTTGAGTGAATAAAGAGAATAAGAAGTATAATATGAAAATGCAGGCAGTGTCTTAGCTGTATTGTTTTGCAATATTATAGTAGAGTTTTTACATATGGTGGTGGTTGTGTGTGGTCATTGCTGAGTTTTGTGTAACTTACACAAAAAGGGCTTCTTTTGCATTATTTTATGTGCTCTACTAATAGTGGTAACTCATCTAGGATAGAGGTTGGCAGTGTTGCAGAATGTCACATGGATTATATGTCTGGATTGTTTAGACAAAATATTACTGTACAAATCTGGGCTCAAGGAGGAGTTGGGCTGAGGCACAATCTATTTCTAATGTATCTGTCAGTTATAAATCCCTCTCATATCTCTATTGCATATTAGTGTAATAACCTTAAGTGACTGATAGCCAGAGAGTTAGTATAGTCACAGAGAAACAAAGGTTTTTTATGATCTAGGGATATATAGAAAGGGCTCCTCTCATTTGGGTGGTATGGTCAGCATCTAAGCTGCCATATGAGGGTATATTGACCATCTTAGAAGAAATTTTAGGGTTTTTTGTATGTTTGAAACAATAGAACAAAGAAAAAGAGCGAATCTGTCTATAGTGGTCAAAAGATATGCTTAAGCAACATGGATGGAACTGGAAGCCATTATGTTAAATGAAATAAGACAGACACAGAAAGACAAATTTCACATGTTCTCATTTATATGTGGGAGCTAAAAAATTGATCTTATGAAGATAGAAAGTAGAATGATAAATACTAGAGACTAGAAACAGTGTGTAGGTAGGAGCAAAGGATGAAGAGGGGTTGGCTAATGGGAACAAACATGCAGTTGGATAGAAAGTATAATTTCTAATGTGTGCTAGCAGAGTAAAATGACTATAGTAAGCAACAGTGTATTGTATATTTTCAAGCGGCTACAAGAGAGCATGTGAAATGTTTTCAATACATAGGAATGATAAATGGACAGAATCCTCCCAGATTACCCACAGACTTCCTCTGAAATGGAAATAATTAGGTGCCCACCCTCCCCTAAGAAATTTGCATGGTTTGATTTTAGTTATAATGCCATTATCATAAAGTCCTATTGACAAGGCAAACTTCAGTGCAATTTTGATCGATAACTTGAACTTCTTTGGTGAGAGTATTTCTTGTTATTGACTGCCCTTACACTTAGGTTAAAGTAATGCAAATCCTTCCTCAATTCAGCCACATCTCTCCTAGTCTGGTCTCTCACTCTTCAATATGACCTAAAGATTTGCCTCTGACCCGCACTTCTTTCTTGACATCTCTCCACTTAGAAATTTCTAACATTTTATCTCCTCATTAAAAAAATAAAACAAAAAGCCCATTGGTGAGTTTACCTTTAAAAAATTGATTAGCTGGCCAGGCGAGGTGGCTCACACCCATAATACCAGCACTTTGGGAGGCTGAGGAGGTCAGGAGATCGAGACCATCCTGGCTAACATGGTGAAACCCCGTCTCTACTAAAAGTACACAAAATTAGCCAGGCGTGGTGGTTGGCGCCTGTAGTCCCAGCTACTCGGGAGGCTGAGGCAGGAGAATGGCGTGAACCCGGGAGTTGGAGCTTGCAGTGAGCCAAGCACAGATCGCGCCACTGCACTCCAGCCTGGATGACAGAGCAAGACTCCGTCTCAAAAAAAAAGAAAAGTTGATTAGCTTACTTTTTCCACCTTTTATAATTGCTTTTAGAATATACTATTAGTTGAAAAATAATTATACCCTTCACTATTATAATTCTCATATAAAAACTATATAAAATGTTGAAACTTGCAACTTCTTAATCTACATAGTGACATTCTCTTAACCTAACAAAGTTGCTGGATACTGAAGCAGGTTTTTTTTAAATTGATACATAATATTTTACTTATTTATGGGGCACTAGTGATATTTTGTTACAAGCATAGAATACACATCAAGGTGGGGTATTTGGCATATTATTATTTGTGATAATCATATTGTTAACTTACGTAATTAATGGAAACAATATTACTTTTGTATAAACAGATTAATGAGATAGTGTGCACAAGAGAATTTCCAGGTACTGCTGGTCCGTTGCTACTCCTACTCTTACCATATCAATCATGTGCATTATAACAACATTTTGGTCAATGCCAAACTGCATCTAGGATGGTGGTCCCATAAGATTATAACACCATATTTTTACTATACCTTTTCTATATTTAGACACTGAAATACTTACCATTGTGTTAAAATCACCTACAGCATTCAGTACAATAATATTCTGTACAGGTTTGTAGCCTAGGAGTAATAAACTATACTCTATAGCTTAGGCATGTAGTAGGATATACAGCCTAGGTTTGTGTAAGTCCATTCTGTGACATTTGCATGACAAAATCACCTAACGATGCATTTCTCAGAACATAGCCCTTTGTTAAGCAGTTCATAATGGGAAGAATTCTCTATCTACCTTACTACCCTGCTACTCATCATCACCACGACTGCTTGGAAGAAGAACCAAGAAATTAGAAACCCTGGACTGGGAAAAGACAGCAGCTCTACTCTTGGGGCCCTGAGAAAGGTTCAGAGAAATCTAGATAGTTGCTGCTCACATTTCTTCCCATCTTTGCCATTATAGCCATAACATCTTCCACAGATCTGTGTTAACTTAGTTCACGCTCTTTCTTTTCATACTATTGTGCATTTGAGAGACAGCTACTGGGACGTATATTTTGTTCTACTAGCAATTATGCCATGTAACATCAATATGTTTTTAGCAGTTAACAAGAGGATCAGAGTTGTTTCAAAACAGTTTAATTTGTTTAATATATTAGTCTAACACTTATATTAGTGCTCAATATATGGCAGGCACTGTTCTTAACACTTTACCAACAGTAACATACTACCATAGATGTAATTAGATAAATAATTTCAGGTAGGAGGTGGTGCAGTTTATTTTGGTTCAAATCATTTAGATTATTGAAGAATTTATTATGTTTATGTTGGGAAAGGGAAAGAGCAGAGGTTCAAATGTTGAAGAAATCAAACCTAAAATCCGCATTCACTGAGGTTTTCTTACATCTGGTTCACGGTTCTCAAAAAAGCCTATGAATGGGCTTTCAGGGAACTGCATTTATGAGTCTGCCTATTCATTTTTTTTTAACGGAGGAAAGGCTATATGTTCATTAGACTCAAAGGCATCTGCAAGTAACCATGGTGGTGGTGGGTCACACTGCTTATCTTCTTTTATCATTTCTTCCTTTCAAGTTCAGTTTTACACAAGTAACTGAAGAGAAAAATTGAAATATTTACTGTGTAAATGTGCATGGAATACAAATTGATAATATTGGCATAGAAGGATTTTAGTTAAATGTCCTCTATCAAAATGCTTTAAATATAGCTATAATAACAAAAAGAAAAACAGAGGTAAACTTTTAAAAAATGATTTGCAGTACAATAAGAATAGTGAAACAACCCTAAACTGCAGAATATTAAGCATACCTCCCAAATCCTTGATACCTAGCCTGAGAGAAGAGAGTTTCTGGGTTCTGACACAAGCCTTCAATCTAAAGCAAAATACAGATCTCCTCCATAGTGTTACAGTTCTGAATAGCAGTAGTGAACAAAATATTCATTTTGTTATGAAATTTACATGATAGTGTGGGAAGACAGAAATTAAAGTGCTGGGGAAGGGGATTTCTAATAGCGATAAATTCTCTAGAGAAATTAGAACAAAGTAATATGTTGAGTTTATCTTGAGGCTCCGTTGGTGAGGGAGGCCTCTCTGAGAGAACGGCATTTGAGCTGAGACCTGAAAGACAAGAAGATGCCAGCCTGGAAAATATTTGAGGGGGCAGAATGTGCCAGGAATAAGGAGAAGCAAGTGAAAGGAATCTAAGGCACCAATGATATTGGTAGGGTTAGGGAATAACAAGAGGGTGATTATGGCTGGCCTGAGCCAGCAGGAAATGTGGTAGGGAACTGTTATAAATCTTGGCAAAGTAATCAAATGCAATTAAAAAAATTAGAAGGTGGAAAGAATTGAAAGTGTACTAATTTCTTCATCTTTTTGTTTTTTTTTTTTTTTTTTTTGAGACGGAGTCTCGCTCTGTCGCCCAGGCTGGGGTGCAGTGGTGCGATCTCGGCTCACTGCAAGCTCCGCCTCCTGGGTTCATGCCATTCTCCTACTTCAGCCTCCCGAGTAGCTGGGACTACAGGTGCCTGCCACCAAGCCTGGCTAATTTTTTGTATTTTTAGTAGAGACAGGGTTTAGCCAGGATGGTCTTGATCTCCTGACCTCGTAATCCGCCTACCTCGGCCTCCAAAAGTGCTGAGATTACAGGCGCGAGCCACCGCACCCAGCCCCATTTCTTAATCTTTTATAGTAGAGCGTCAGTTAACACGGGTTAAGGGCCTAAGTTAACACATGTTAAATTGTACAATCATTCCAACCTTTTCAAAATTTTGAACTAAATTCTTAAAATTTAAAATATGAATATCTATTGTGATAAGAAAAATTTTAGGCTTCTGGTAAATTCAAAGGACCTTTAATGTTTGTTTGCTAAAAGTAACATCGGTATGATTCCAGTTTCATCCAGTTTTCCTTCCTTCCTTCCTTCCCTTTCTTCCCTTCCTTTCTATCCTTCCCTTCCTCCTTCCCTCCCTCCCTCCCTTCTTTCCCCTTCTCCTTTCCCTTCATCCTTCTCTTCTCCTTTTCTCCTTCCTTTTTCTTTCTTTTCTTGTCCTCCCTCCTTCTCTTCCTTATTTCCTCTTATGTAGATAGCCTATACATAAGCTGTCTGGAATGATGTTCAATAAATAGCAATGATGGTTGTTCCCATTCATTATCTACTTATTTTTTTCTTAGTTTTACCGTAGGAATAAGTTGTCATTTAATTGTTATTCATAGTGGTATTTTGTGGGTTGTTTGCTGTTGTTATAATTTTTTGCTCTGACCATCTTTGGCCTAAGAAATTAATTGAATGATTTTGTGTATGTGTTTCTCTCTTTCCCACTTCATTTCTAGCATTTTAATTTTACCCAAGATCTTTAATCAGTCTTTTATAAATTGTAGCTCTCTCATTTTTTTCAAAGATACTGCAACTTAAACAACTTTATCAAAATATTTTCTAACCTTTTCTACACTCTTGAATTTGAATGCTTTCTTCCAGCCCATATTAAATGAAATATTTACTTTTTAATTATTTTTACTTTTACATTGATCTTTAATATCTTTCTACAGGTAAGACCTAAAAACTAACATCTTATGATAAATTTTAGTAGCTAATGGCTATTGATATGACAGGTTTAAAAACTACTCTTGCTGTTAATCAATATTTTTTTGTGTATGGGAGTTTTGAAATCACCAGCTTCTATTTTTGACACATTCTGTTCAATACTTTTCTCAAAACAGTTGTAAATGCTTACCTTTTACTTTGTAAATAAATACGTATCTCAGAATAAGTGTTTTGTCAATAAATTAGTTTTGAATGTGTTGATCTAATTTATTCACTTTTATCTTGTCTTTAAGTATAATAACTGGATCCCAGATTGCTCCTTGAACTCAAAGACTAGAAGTATGAATGCTGTAGTAGTTCATATTACTGTTCCTGATTCTTCACTGTCTTCATTTGATAGGTTTATACATTCATACCTCTTACTATGGAACTTTGCATTACCTCAGATAGTCACCTAAGTCAGGGGTCCCCAACCCCTGGACCACAGACTGGTAGTGGTCTGTGGCCTCTTAGGAAGCAGGCTACAAAGCAGGAGGTGAGCAGCAGGCTAGCCAGCATTACCACCTGAACTCTACCTCTATCAGATCAGAGCATGAACCCCATTGGGAACTATCTAGATTGTGCACTCCTATGAGAATGTAACTAATACCTGATGATTTGAGGTGGAACAGTTTCATCCTGAAACCAGCCCCCACCCCTGTCCATGGATTATCTTCCACAAAACCAGTCCCTGGTGACAAAAAGGTTGAGGACTGCTGACCTATGTGAAGTGTATTTCCTTGCCTCTTTGAAATTGGACCTGGCTATGTGACTTGACTTGGTCAACACAACATGAAAGGGAGCAGAATCTGTAAATGTGTTGCCACTTGTTCCCGTTTGTCTCAGGCAGTTGTGCTTCTGCCATGTGCCCCAAGTACTTCCTGCCTCAGAACGATGAGGGAATGAACAGACCTGAATCTGACGTACACCCTGGAGGTCAGACAGAGAAGTGACAAGATACTTATTTTTGTGAGTTACCTGTCAGTCAAGGTAAGGCCACCTATTATTTCAGAACACCCATAGCCTATAGAAAACAAAGCTGGGAGGGAAGGACAGTATAGAGAAGAAATGGGTCATGGATTCATTAAATGAAAATTAAATCTGAACCAAGACAACAAAATTATGCATAGACAAGCATCAGTGACTACAAATAAACCATGTGTATGTGAGGTGGTTAGACACAAGTTTCTGTAAAAACTATCAGCTATATTCTGTTCTATTGAGAAAACACGAATAAACTAAGTACTAATAAGTAATATTCAAAGTGGCTGTTACAACTGATTTCACAGGCATTAAGTCATGACTTGCATATGTACTTGGGCGACTCCTACTTATCAGGCATTGTACGTATTAGGCTAAGTGAACTGGTGAATGAGACAGATATGGCCCTGCCTCCATGAAGTTTACAATCTTGCAGGGAGACACAAAGGCTGTCTTTTAAAATGTTTTTCTTTCAGTTTCTCAAACACACATGATTCTTTCAACCTCCAATCAGGACCTTTCTACATGCTTGTAGGGGCTCTTCTTATCTCTGCCTGGATCCTCTTCTCCTTTCTCTTGGCAGCCACTCTATGTAATTATAGACTGAATTGCTAAAAGGCAATTGAAATGAGTGTAGAGATAGAGAGCTAACAATTGTGCAGCAACTGAAGGATGAGAAGGAGCTGGGCATGTGATATCTCAGAGACAGGAAGGAGCTGTGCCTTTCCCAGAAGTGAGAGGAGGTGGCTGTGGCTGGTACATAGAGAACTAAAGTGAGAGGAAGAGCCAGACCATGCAAGACTGTGGGTAGTATATGATACCAAAAAGGGTAAGGACTTTGTTTGAAGTGCAGTGGGAAGCAAAGGAAGTCTTTCAAGGGGTACATAATTAGGTTTTGCTTTAAAATCTTACTTTGCATAGATAATGGATTGGGGATGTGGAAGAGATAAAATGGGGAGAATGATAACAGGGCTATTGTAGAAATCCAGTTGAGAGGCAATTAGAGATCTGGAGTAGAAGGACAGTTAAGGAAATACAAGTGGAAAGATTAAAGGGATACTTTGAATGTAGAAACAACAGAACTTGGTGATGGATTGTAAGGAGTGACTTGGAGGGAACACTTAAAGACAACATCCAGGTTTCTACAGAGCTGAATAACAATGATCAAAGGAGATTGCTAGCTAGATTTGTAGACCAGGCTGCTGGCTGGAGACATGCCAAGATGACTGATCAGGAGTAGCATTGATTTAAAGAGAGCCTTTGATCATAAAAACTAAAGTACAGACAGAACACGGTGGCAGGTGGGACTCAGAGAAGAGAGGCACAGACAAGCAAAAGTCTAGACAGGTCATGTCCGCAGGCTATTCTCAGACTGGAGACCTGGTCCTACCATCATGTTTTTAAACCACCAGGTCACCAATGCAGGGTGGGAAGCAGCATCAAGGATGACAAAGTGATAGAGTGCAAAGAGGTTCCAGAATCAAGCATGTCTGAGAAACAATTACTGATTATGAGACAATTAATGGTCTTATTTGGGTTCCTTGAATTACTTAACCTTTCAGAACCTCAGATTCTTTATTTATAAAATAAGATGAAAATGTTTACCTAGTATGTTTGTGATGAAGATTAATTCCACCAATGTTTACAAAATACCTTGCACAGAGTAGATGCTAAGAATGTAGTTCTCCTGGCCTCCCCACTGTGTAAATTAATTCATATCATCGAGAGCTCTCACTCATTCAGCTCCATGACTAATCAAATCCTGACACTAAAGGGCTTGGTTCTTGTCCAGCTCGCCTCCAGCCTGGGAGTGGGAAGTGAGGAGATAGGAATGGGAAAGGATGGAACTAATAATTATGGGGTGTTCTAAATATACAGTGTGTCCTAAATCATATGACATTCTATACCATGCTGCGTGGTGTTAAATGCTTTAATTCTTATATGTTCAGAATAACTCTGTGAGAACAGTGTGTTTCTTGCTTTCTTTTATAAATGAGTACATTTAAGCAGAATTTTGGAGATCTGAGCAAGGTTTCCTAACTCCTGCCAGAAGAATCAGGATTGAAATATGCTGGGTCTGATGCTCATACATTTCTTTCTCGACACTGTGCAGCCTCTGCAAAAGACAGGACTTTCTGAACGTTAGTTCTAAAACCTTAAAACAAGTCCTGATTTCCAAAGTGAGAAGTTGTCATTGTCTATAAAATAACATTCCCCTCCCCCGCCTTGGGAGGGACATGAGAGGTTTATTTGTGGGAAATGGTTTTGAAGGATTTATATCCTCTTTGAATTTAGTAGAGCTGAGTCATTTTATTCACGAAATTTAGTCATACTTCTTTATTTTAGAGATGGGAGACTACTGAGTCTCCAAAAGGTTGTTTGACACTTTGAGACAATCCAGCTGGTGGCATTTTGACTATTTTAGTTCAATAGTCTTTCAGTATTTTCATGTTGCCTCAGGCATCTTGTCCTAAGATTTTTTTCTTTTATACAGTGATTCAATCTTTTCCAGAAGGAATAATAAATTTTCTTAGTAACATGACCAGTGGACACACACACACACCCCCCTCCCCTTGGATAACTGTCATCTCAATTTTGATATGATCAAAACAGAACTCTTAATTTCCCTGCCTTAAATCTGCCCCGTCTGCTCCTAGAATCTTTCTCTCTTAGTAAATGGCGACTCCAGAACATAAACCTCCATCATCCTTGACTCCTCTTTCTCTATGGACCTAGACCTCCCATCTGTACCTTCTTTAAATTGTCACACCCTTCACTACCACAACCCAACACTATTTTTTGTCAGGATGACTTCAATAACCTCCTAAGTAGTCCTCTACCCTTGTCCTGCTCCCTACCCGCTCACTTCCATTCTCACCAGAAGAGCCGACCGATCCCTTGTAATCAGGATCCCTTGTAATCCCTGTTGGATCTTTGTAAGATCCAACATCTGCACAAGGACTTTCTACTCTGCTTGATCTGAACTTTCTGACCTCATGGTCTACTTTTCTCTTCCACTCCCTTTGCTCCAACCCCACTGGCATGTAGCTCCTCCAGTGTGCCCACTAACTGTCATCTCAGGTCTTTTGCACTTTCTATTCTTTCTGCATGGAACAGTCCTCTCTCAGATGGGCAAATTGCTGATCTCCACAAGTGCTTCGTGGCTCTGCTAAAAGATCACCTTGTCACAAAGGCCTTTCGTGACCACTCATTGTTAAATAGCAACACCCTCCCCAAACTTCAGCTCTCTTTCCCCCTTCTGCTTTAGTTTCCTCTGTAGCATTCATCACCTCATCACTGTGTATAGTTGTTTCTTGTTTCTCTCACTAGACCCTCCATCCTGCCTTGCCAGCACGTTCAATGAGGACGGGGATTTTTTTTTTTGTCAGTTTTGCTCATAGAGTAATGCTTGACTTGAACTAAGAACTCAGTTTACATTTGTTGAATGAATAAATTGATATTAATATTTGCAATATACATTGTCATTCTTGTAGGCTGTGTTCAAAGTTGTAAAGTGTTTTAATTTTAATTATTTTTTGATTGCTTTTAGACTGCTGACCTCTAGATTTATTATAACTAACTATGGCTTTGATAAAAAATAGTCCCAATCTGGGGAAATAATAATTTTTACAGTATATCCTTACCACTGAACGGATAATATTATAGATAAGTCACTTTTTTTTTGCAAAAAATATTGTGAAACAACACATATCTTTATAGACCTTATTTTTGGTGTAGAAATTTTCCATATTCCCATGTAACACTAGGTTCTGGTGCATTTATTTTGTTTGCTTTAAAATTTAATGCTTATTGTATTTGCAGAGCTACAACTGAATAAAAGTGAAAACGTTTTCTGATGCTGTTAACAGATATGCTATCAAGAGTTTTTAATCTATTTCTTGTAAGTTTTAACATGTAGGATGAGTAAGGATTCTGTTCTCCTGACTTAATTCCTGTTGACCATCATTTGTGCTGCAAAAATGAAGGTCTGCATTTTAACTTGTCTTTAGACAAACTGAGACTGTCGTATTGAATTTTGAAACATGTTCACTTGAAATTAGAAGTCCACTGTCAGTGAGGAGAACCTGCCTTAACCACATCTTGCCGTCTCTCCTGTGACGTGATACAGCTAATCTCAGCTGAACTACTTGAGATGCTTGTTACTGCTGCAATCTCAATGAATTTAGAGTGGTAATCAATTAACAGTAAATAGGTTTCTTTGTCAATTTGGAAGCATCCCAATGAAGGTAAAGAGAGTGGAATAAGGTGATAAATAATTTATAGCTAGAAAGAATCACTAATTCCTTCTGCCCACTTACAGGTTCTAAGTTATTTTTTAGGGGAAACATGAGACCAACAACCAGAAACCTGGGAAATACATTAACTATGTTTAAGAAAGATATATTTAAATTTAAAAACGTGCTAATTTTGCTACTTACACCTGGATTTTATACAAATGCTGCAATTGCAAAAGGCCACTTGTCTCTGACCTTTCTGAGGAGCTCTGCTATTTCCCTCTAGTTATTTTGCTTTTTCTCGTGCCCTCTCCTCCAGGATTATTTTCTGATTTATTTGCATTTCAATTTGTACCAGTAAAATGCACATGATAATGCACACACACACAATTGCTGGTAAATCTCTCTATGCCTTTCAAGGTCTCACCTTGGCTAGGCTTTCCCCGTGTTGGTACCTTACCAGCGTGGAGACGGTGATTCGGATATTTAGAGGTTTGAGGCTTCGGTGCCCTGTAGAGACTCTCATCCAGCATGGATAACAGTGAGTCCTCACTTAATGTCATCAGTAGGTTCTTGGAAACTGCTACTTTAAGCAAAACAGCTGTATAATGAAGCCAGTTTTCACCATAGGTTAATTGATATAAATGAGAGTTAAGTTTCTACTGCATATTTTTGGTCCCAAATAGATCACTAAACTTCTAAGTGAAGACTCAAAATGATTCTAATATTAAACATTAAAATAAATGTGAGCTATACATACATTTAAGGAAGATTAATAAAAACAAGTAAGATAATTACTTCCCCAACTTTTGGTGAATGAGGAGTGAGGGTGGTCATAGTGGTGGTGGGTTAAATCAAGGAATAAATGTTTGCCAAGTGAAAATTGGAAGGAGCCCCTCCTACCAGCATGATGGGCTCACTGAGCACTTTCCTAATGCACTCTTTATTGTTGCATATTTGGATGATTATCATAGACTTCCCAAACTTTTATTTGACAACAATTTTTATTCATTCATTCATTCATTCATTCATTCATTCATTCACTCATTTTCCAACCCCTTTATGCCAGTTCAGGGTCATGGGTGGTTGGAGCCTCTCCTAGAAGCCCAGGGTGCAAGGTGAAAGCCAACCCAAGACAAGAAAGCAATCCACTGCAGGGCACACTCAAACATGCTCACACTCAGTCTGGGACAGTGTAGACACACCAGTTTCCCAAGGTGCACATCTTTGGGATCCGGGAAGAAACTGGAGTTCCTGGAGAAAACCCATGGAGACATGGGGAGAATGAGTAAACTCCACGTAGACAGTGGTCTCTGCTGGAAATAAATTCTTTTTTTTTTTTTTTCTCATCAATGTTATAACAACACTCATTGTTATAACAACAGCATGTTATTGCAAGGCTTGCTATGATTTTTCATTGATTACGTGTCTGTCTGGCCCTACTCTGCCCAGGTGTGGATAATAAGTGCCTGTTTTCCATGACTCAACCCTTGAGACAATGGGGACCCCTACAGTAGGACTTCAGCAGCTCCCTCCCTACCAGTGACGTCTAGGGAGAGTGATGTCACAATTTAGTTTGCCCATCTTCCCTATGCACCAATGGGGTCAGTCTGTTGACTGGTAGGCCTGGCTTCCTGCTCTTCTCAACCCTTTTCTCCTTCTCTCAAGTCTAGAGGCTAGTCCTAACTCATAGCCTGTTGACAAGATCTCTAGATTTCTCTTTTTGATCTTGCCAGCCCCTTACCTTGCTTTGGGTCCCACTTTAGATTTGTGTTTTGTTTTGTTTCTTACTGTCCCACATGGACTTTCCTTTTCTGGAGCTCTCATCCAACCATATTGAGAACTGCCCATACCTTGAACTTGCTTGCCCCTTAGGCACCTGTCCTTCTCCCTTGAATTGCACCCTTAGATATTGACTCTGGCCCAAATTGAAGAATGAGAACTCCCTGGTCCAATGAACTTGGTGATTTTGTATTTCAGAAGGGAGGCAGCTCTTCTGCCTTTTGAGATGCACTTATCCTATGCTAGTTTTATTTGGCTGAGAGTTTTAGGGATTTAGGAGTTGGACTTGGTCTCAATGATAGTGCATGTCTGATAAAAATAAATTATCACCTTTAGAAACAAGGTAGATTTGTGTGAAGCTAAAGCATTTTTAGTTTCAGGGTGTTCACTTGCAGGACCCCTTCCAATGTCCTGGCAGGGTCTCTAGCACATGTCCACATAGACATACGCTTCTGTAATTTTTCAAAAGATATCTTATCTGCAATCAGTTAAGACCACTGTGTCTTTTAACTGCAGCTTCCCCTCTGTCCTATTTCCACTCATGTCTGGTGGCACTGGAATAAGCTGGGACTTTTTTGGGGGATATGACTAAAGATAATGTCAATGAGATACATTCAGTTTGGGTTTATTGGAATGGGTTGATATGCTTAGGAATGACTTCTATACATAAGCTATGGCCAGCGGTCAGGGCCTGGAGGTGCATGGCTCATACTTTCCTTTAAGAGAATATGTTGGCATGCTTCCTCCAGATGCCACACCTTTGGATCCATCTTAGCATCCCCACAAAATTGTACTCTCCCCGAGGTGCTCTCAGCCAGTGAGGAAACACAGCCAGAGTTCTCGAGCTGGACAATTCCCGTTCAATGCAGAACTTCCCTGACAGGCAGCCTTTGCCTTCCACTGAGACTTTCTCAGAGCTGTACTGCAGTCTGAAGGTCTTCCGACCCAATCCTCCTTTCTTCTCTCTTTCCTTTTATGGGTGTCAGATCTTCATCATGATTTGAAAGGCTCTCAATAGATTCTGTTTCCTCTCTCTATTTTCCATGGCCATTTCCTTCAATAAATCCCTTGCACGTTTAATCCTATCTTGGTATCTGCTTCTTAGAGGACATGAGCTGACACAGTTAAAGATTTCACAGGCTACTTTGTGTCAGATAAGTATTTAAACTGAGGTTTGGCTGATTCTAATGCTAATGATTGTCACATTTACACTTTCATATGCCTAGTGGCCCATCAACCAATCTTTGATTCTTTAACTCAAATTTAAGTCATGGTCATCTATTCTCAGTCACTGGCCAGCATTTGATGATAGTTCCCACTCCTTCCCTGACTCCAGAGCATTTTTCTAAATTTCTCATTCACTGCTGCCTTCCCCATGTACTACACTCTACCCAAACTGACTTTTTGTCATTATTGGGACAGACCTTTGCTATGCTCTTCCTGTGTCTGAAGTGTCATTGCCCAACTAGGTCTATGTAGATTGCTTATTAATTTTTTCCTGAGGGGACATGAAAATCTGACATTGATAATGGTAACATAAAATCATAATACACCACTGCAATAATGACATTCATGAAAAACTGGTAAAAATGTCATTAATTCAAAGAACTTTTATGATTAATCATTATTTCAGAAAAGCTGAAATGTCCTAAAATCTTACAGGTCATTTGTGAAAGAAGCTTGATGTTTTCTGAAATTTGACAACAACCCTAAACATTTATAAAATATTACCAATTAAGTGTTGCAAAACCAATAAAAACTCTTCCAGAAATATTAAAGCAATTTTTTTGAGCAATCATACTAGAAAAAAGACTTAATTATCTATATGCTATGAACTGAATTGTGTTCCCCCAACATTCATATGTTGAAGCTCTCACCCCCAATGTGACTATATTATTTGGAGATGAGGCCTACAGGAGGTAATTAAGGTTAAGCAATGTCAGAAGAGTGAGGCCTATATAAGGCTCCTTATAAGAAAAGACACAAAAGCCAGGCGCAGTGGCTCATACCTATAATTCCAACACTTTGGGAGGCTGAGGCGGGCAGATCACTTGAGGTCAGGAGTTCAAGACCAGCCTGGCCAACATGGTGAAACTCCATCTTTATTAAAAATATAAAAATTGGCCAGGCATGGTGGTACATGCCTGTAATACCAGCTACTTGGGAGACTGAGGCAGGAGAATCTCTTGAACCCAGGAGGTGGTGTTGCAGTGAACAGAGATTGCACCACTGCATTCCAGCCTGGGTGACAGAGCAAGACTCTGTCTCAAAACAAAAAACAACAACAACAAAAAAAAAACACAAAAAAAGACTAGACATAAGAGAGCAGCGCACATGCTATCTCCTCTGTGTGGAGATACAGAGAGAAGGAAGTTGTCCATAAGCCAGTAAGAGAGCCCCCACCAGCAACCAAATCCTTCTGGAACCTTGATCTTGGGCTTCCAGCCTCTAAAACTGTGAGAAGATAAAGTTCTGCTATTTGAGCCACCGAGTCTATGATATTCTGTTATGGCAGGCTGAGCAGACTAAAACACTGTCTCTCTATTCTTTCCACAGAATGGTGATTCTCGATTGAATGAGTATCCCAGGGGACGTTTGACAATGGCTGGAGACATTTTTGATGGTTATAACTAGTGGAGGATGCTATTAGCATGTAGTAGATATAGGCCAGAGATGCTGCAGCTCCTGCAATACATAGAACATCTCCTTCCCTTCTCCCCTTCTCCTGCTCTCAACAATTACTTGTCTCAAAATGTCAATAGTGCCAAGGCTGCAAAAGCTGAGAAGATCCTCCATAGAAAATGTTATAAAATCTTATGAAGAGACAATCAAAGAGTAGCCAATTATATGGGAATAGCATTATAAAGACATGTTAAAAAGCAAGTTATATATTTTCTTAAATTTTCTGGGTGATATTTTCATCTTTTAAAAATCTGTGATTTGCCATTTTTTCCTATTCCCCAGTAGAAACTGATTTTATGTGCAATTTTGTATTATTTCTAAAAAGACATCCCTATATCCTATATCCATAACAATTTGGAATTATGTTTAATAACTTACATACAACATGAGTAAATTTTGACTTCACTATGATTTTGGAACTCAGCATTTTAGTTTTCTTTTTTGGAGATATAGTCTGACAATCTAAAAATGTTTAGTAAAGTTTAATGAAACAGAACATTTTTATAAGTGGAATAAAATGCTGTTATTATTGTATATGCAGGCAGGAGATTTGGCCTTTCTCACTAAATCCTCTCTGCCCTTTGCAGAAGATTTTCCTAAGCTGTTAAATAATAGAGCATTCACATCATGTATCCTGGGGTTTTTCTTTAGTGGTCTATGTTCACACGAGTGTTATCCATAACTTACTGACATCTTTCATCTCACCCCCATAAAATTAATTATCGAGTCATGCCAGTTTTACTGTAAAATTTCTTAGATGTTTCTAGTGCACTTATTATCTTACTTGGGGCCTTCATTTTTCCTCCTGTGGACAGCTAAACAGCCTCTTATTTACACTTCCTGCTCCTACTTTATAGTCTACACAGCTACCAAGATGATCTATTTCAACTGTCCATTTGACCATGTCAGTGCCTGTTAAAACCATTCAATGATTTCCAGTTTCCAGTTTTGACTGCTAAGACTTGTTTTTTAGAAGAAAGCTATAAGGCCCTATGTATAGCACTGATCCAACTGAATCAGAGGAAGAAACCAGACTCTCTCCCTCTTGGACCATCCCTTACACTTTGCCCTTTTCTGTGACCCCAGGGCACCTTTCTATATCCCTGCAGGACTAGAATGAGCATAATAATTTATCCTACAAAGGAGGACACATTTGCAAGTGAATGACAAATTTCTTACTAATCGTGCTGAGACAATAGGTGAAAAGTTAGGCTTTCCCAGGCGTACTGAGATGGGCACTCCTGATGTTTCCTGAAGTATAATTTGCAGAATCCATTTGCAAATCAACCCAATTAACTTGGCTTGAAGGTTTCTTGGCCACATTCTACAACCAGAGAATCATAATATTGGGCATGAGGATGAGAGTAGGGTAGCTCTGGGAAGCACAGTTACCACCAGTTTACAGGATCCATGAACTGATTTGCTAACCTTTGCTGACTTTGCTCCTGACCATGCCTTGAGACACTTAGCTAAGTGCCTAACAACTAGAGCGTTCTCTGAACACCATGTTAATTTTTGAGATTGTATCTTCATGTAGACTGCCTCCTCTTTTTGAATAGCTTTCACTTCCTACACCAGGGATCATCAATCCCTTTGGGAAGTGATTTCTGCAACCCTCAGGTGGAGCTGGGTGTATTCTTCTATGGTCCAACAGAACTCATTGTATGTTATTGCTGAACTTATATTTGCGGGTTATTGCTGTTATTTTAAGTGTTCATTTCATTCACTAAATTGTGCGATTCTAGAGGATAAGGGCCATAACTTACTGATTTTGGATCGAAACACAATGTTTGACACATAATAATTGCTCAATAAGTAGTTGATGAATAAATGAGTTGGTAGATAAATGAATGAATATACTATTCATTTTGTCTCCTAATCCTTTGACTACCTAGTAACGTTCTAGTTCAACCTCAAACTATCTGACAATTTGTTTTTACTGATGATTATATTAACATGCTGTAGAGAAAGTTCATCAAATCCTTGTATGGATATTAAAGCCCTAAATTTAATATATATGTTTGACGATCTTATCATATGGCATTTTCGAACTGGGAAAGAGCTTAGAAATCCCTTAGATCAACTCTCCTGTTTAATGGATGAGAAACTGATGCTCAGAATAATCCATCAGAAACAGAACAATGCATCTAGTCCTAAACACAAACCACAGGTCTGTGTTCTTGACACATTTCTAAGTCTCTGCCCCAAGAGGTAATGCCTGGCCTAAATGTTAGAGCCAGGCACTGAGTAAAATAACATCATTATATGTCTTAATGCTTGTGGTTGGTTTCCCTGGGAAGCTGACTCTGAGTGGAGTTTAGCTTGTTCGTAAGCAGCACCTTTGAGATGGACACTTGTGAAATAGAAGGAGAACAAGCAGGATTGGGCAGGAGAGGTTGCAATGCAGTTCACTCCCAATGGTTGCCTCAACTAATTCCAAAAGGAACTACAGGCCCTTTAGAATTGTCCTGAGTTGAGTTAGGAAGGCTAGGACTTTATACTACAGTATGGAAGGTGGGTGACCTCAAGCAAAGGCTGACTCTGGGTGAAAGAGCTCTCTGTATTTGAGATAATCCCCACAGGACTGAAAGCTGAAGGCTGTCTGCTGGTAGCATTCCAAGCATCTGGGCCAACAACAATGTTACCAGAATATACTTTCATAAAGATCTGTTTTCACATGGATATAAATGAGGTCTCTGGTTTAAATCAAGTAACCTCAGCAGCTGGAGTGGTTTTGCAGTTGTCATCTGCATCTCAGTTCACAATGAAACCCTACAGAGTGATATAGTAGATCAAATTTATATTAGAGACTGCCGAAATTTTTGCTGTGATCTTTTGGAGATTTCCTGGATCTGGAACTTTTCCTTTTTTTTTTTTTTTTTGTAGAATCTTTGTTACTATGTTGGGATATGTGAAGAATTTTAGCAAATTTCTTTTTAGCATTTATTGAGGTAACTATTTTTGATAAGCATTTTTAAAGTTATCATTTGATAAAGATTTCTTAATATAAATAAGCTTTGGCTGTATTACAAAAATAAATAGAGCAACCATGGTGAATAATTTTTAAAATATAATGCTGTCATATATTTTATAAGATTTTACTTATAATTTTCAAACCTGTATGCATATGTAAAATTGGCCTGAATTCCCATTTCGCCTATTTTTATGTTTTGGTATCAAGATTATGCAAAAGATTATAAAATAAACTAGAAAGCTCATCATTTATTTTTATATTGCAGAAGGGTTTATACACACAATACCTTGTTGCTCTAATTTGGCACATTTTTTGCTAAGTAATTAACTAATTAACATTGAAATTTCTTCCATGGTTTCTACTTTGTCTTGGTCAATATTGTTAATTATATTTCCTAGGAAAAATTTACATTGCATTAATAGTTTGAAAGCTTTAGCATAGCTTAATATATGATATTATTTTTAATTATCTCTGTACTGTGATATTCCCCTTCTAATTCTAAATTTGTGTATTAGGATTTTTATTTTAAGTGGTTATTTTATGAAAAATTACTATTTTGATTGATTTCTTTCATTTTTCAAAGATCTACTTCTTAGATTATTCTACTTTTTAATTTTTACCTTAAATTGTTTACTTATGCATTTAAGAAATAATTAGTTTTTCTTCTACTTTTCCTAAAATTGCCTTATTGTGCTTTCTTTCCTAATTTATAGCATTAAGAAGTTAGTTAATATTTTTGCCCTTCTTCCTTCTCTCTCTGTCTCATTCCCCTTCCCTCTCCTCCCTCTCCTCCCCTTCCCCCCTCCCTCCTTCTTTCCTTCCTTCCTTCCTTCCTTCCTTCCTTCTTCCTTCCTTCCTTCCTTCCTTCCTTCCTTCCCCCTTTCCTCCTCCCTTCCTCCCTCCCTCCCTTCCTTCTTTCCTCCGTTCCTTCCTTCCCTCGTTCCCTCATTCTCCCCTTCACCCCTTCTCCCTCTGCCCTTCCCCCTTCCTTTCTTCTCCCTTTCCCCCCTCCCTTCCTCCCTCCCTCCCTCCTTCTTAATCTAGAAGAATAGTCAATCTATTGAGTAGTTCTGGCCACTTCCCAGATGTTTGGTATACAATCTTATCATTAGTGTTATTTTAACATTTTTCTATAATTGTTATTTTTATTTTTTAACGTAAGCTGTTTATTAGATTAATTTTTTTTCAAACATTTAAGATTTTTGTTTAGCATTTTAATATTAACATGTAGGTTTCTGAGGGTTTTTTGGTATTGGCTTTAAAGAATACGAACCATTTAGACCAGGCGCAGTGGCTCACATCTGTAATCCCAGCACGTTGGGAGACGGAGGTGGGTGGATCACGAGGTCAGGAGATCAAGACCACCCTGGCTAACACAGTGAAACCCCGTCTCTACTAAAAAATACAAAAGAAATTAGCCGGGCCTGGTGGTGGGCGCCTGTAGTCCCAGCTACTTGGGAGGCTGAGGCAGGAGAACGGCGTGAACCAGGGAGGCGAAGCTTGCAGTGAGCCGAGATTGCACCACTGCACTCCAGCTTGGGCGACAGAGTGAGACTCTGTCAAAAAAAACAAAAAACAAACAAAAAAAGGAATATGCACCATTGAGTTTCTAAAAATTATTTTGCTTGTTTTGTGGCCTGATATAAGAACTATTCTTGCAAAAGTTCCATGAACATTTCTCTTTTCCTTATATAGTTCAATATAAACATTAAATAAATCTTAAGTATTTAGATTTTTTATATCATTTTAAATCTATTTACTCAACAAAGCCTATACATTTTGTATTAAAATATCTCCCTACATTGTATTTCTATTTATTTCTTATTTTATTTTTGCCTAAATTATTTTATACTATATTATATAGTATAATTGCTTAGGACTTCAGAATCATAATTACAGAATGTATGTATCTATATATTTAGCATATAGAGAGAGATATATAAAATTATGCACATTTTGGCGGAGTAAGATGGCCGAATAGGAACAGCTCCAGTCTCCAACTCCCAGCGCGAGTGACACAGAAGACCGGTGATTTCTGCATTTTCAACTGAGGTACTGGGGTCATCTCACTAGGGAGTGCCGGACAATCGGTGCTGGTCAGCTGCTGCAGCCCGACCAGCGAGAGCTGAAGCAGGGCGAGGCATCGCCTCACCTGGGAAGTGCAGGGGGGAAGGGAATCCCTTTTCCTAGCCAGGGGAACTGAGACACACAACACCTGGAAAATCGGGTAACTCCCACCCCAATACTGCGCTTTAAGCAAATGGGCACACCAGGAGATTATATCCCACACCTGGCCGGGAGGGTCCCACGCCCACAGAGCCTCCCTCATGGCTAACACAGCAGTCTGTGATCTAACTGCAAGGCAGCAGTGAGGCTGGGGGAGGGGCGCCCGCCATTGCTGAGGCTTAAGCAGGTAAACAAAGCCGCTGGGAAGCTCGAACTGGGTGGAGCTCACAGCAGCTCAAGGAAGCCTGCCTGTCTCTGTAGACTCCACCTCTGGGGACAGGGCACAGATAAATAACAACAACAACAAAAAAGCAGCAGCAACCTGTGCAGACACAAAGGACTCTGTCTGACAGCTTTGAAGAGAGAAGTGGATCTCCCAACATGGAGGTTGAGATCTGAGAAGGGACAGACTGCCTGCTCAAGTGGGTCCCTGACCCCTGAGTAGCCTAATTGGGAGACATCCCCACTAGTGGCAGTCTGACACCCCACACCTCACAGGGTGGAGTACACCCCTGAGAGGAAGCTTCGAAAGTAAGAATCAGACAGGTACACTCACTATTCAGCAATATTCTATCTTCTGCAACCTCTACCCAAACCCCATCGGTACGCCACCATCATCAAAGACCAGAGGCAGATAAAACCACAAAGATGGGGAAAAAGCAGGGCAGAAAAACTGGAGATTCAAAAAATCAGAGCACATCTCCCCCTGCAAAGGAGCGCAGCCCATCGCCAGCAACGGATCAAAGCTGGTCAGAGAATGACTTTGATGAGATGAGAGAAGAAGGCTTCAGTCCATCAAAATTCTCAGAGCTAAAGGAGGAATTACGTACCCAGCACAAAGAAACTAAAAATCTTGAAAAAAGAGTGTAAGAATTGACAGCTAGACTAATTAATGCAGAGAAGGTCATAAACGAAATAACAGAGATGAAAACCATGACACGAGAAATACGTGACAAATGCACAAGCTTCAGTAACCGACTCAATCAACTGGAAGAAAGAGTATCAGCGATTGAGGATCAAATGAATGAAATGAAGCAAGAAGAGAAACCAAAAGAAAAAAGAAGAAAAAGAAATGAACAAAGCCTGCAAGAAGTATGGGATTATGTAAAAACAACAAATCTGTGTCTGATTGGGGTGCCTGAAAATGAGGGGGAAAATGGAACCAAGTTGGAAAACACTCTTCAGGATATCATCCAGGAGAATTTCCCCAACCTAGTAGGGCAGGCCAACATTCAAATTCAGGAAATACAGAGAACACCACAAAGATACTCCTCCAGAAGAGCAACTCCAAGACACATAATTGCCAGATTCACCAAAGTTGAAATGAAGGAAAAAATCTTAAGGGCAGCCAGAGAGAAAGGTCGGGTTACCCACAAAGGGAAGCCCATCAGACTAACAGCAGACCTCTCGGCAGAAACTCTACAAGCCAGAAGAGAGTGGGGGCCAATATTCAACATTCTTAAAGAAAAGAATTTTCAACCTAGAATTTCATATCCAGCCAAACTAAGCTTCATAAGCAAAGGAGAAATAAAATCCTTTCAGATAAGCAAATGATGAGGGGTTTTGTCACCACCAGGCCTGCCTTACAAGAGACCCTGAAGGGAGCACTAAACATGGAAAGGAACAACCGGTACCAGCCATTGCAAAAACATGCCAAAATGTAAAGACCATCGAGGCTAGGAAGAAACTGCATCAACTAGCTAGCAAAATAAACAGTTAATATCATAATGGCAGGATCAAGTTCACACATAACAATATTAACCTTAAATGTAAATGGACTGAATGCTCCAATTAAAAGACACAGACTGGCAAACTGGATAAAGAGTCAAGACCCATCAGTCTGCTGTCTTCAGGAGACCCATCTCACATGCAGAGACATACATAGGCTCAAAATAAAGGGATGGAGGAAGATCTACCAAGCAAATGGAGAACAAAAAAAAAGCAGGGGTTGCAATACTAGTCTCTGATAAAGCAGACTTTAAACCATCAAAGATCAAAAGAGACAAAGAAGGCCATCATATAATGGTAAAGGGATGAATTCAACAGGAAGAGCTAACTATCCTAAATATATATGCACCCAATACAGGAGCACCCAGATTCATAAAGCAAGTCCTTAGAGACTTGCAAAGAGACTTAGACTCCCATACAATAATAATAGGAGACTTCAACATCCCACTGTCAACATTAGACAGATCAACGAGACAGAAAGTTAACAAGGATATCCAGGAATTGAACTCATCTCTGCACCAAGCAGACCTAATAGACATCTATAGAACTCTCCACCCCAAATCAACAGAATATACATTCTTCTCAGCACCACATCGCACTTATTCCAAAATTGACCACATAATTGGAAGTAAAGCACTCCTCAGCAAATGTACAAGAACAGAAATTGTACCAAACTGTCTCTCTGACCACAGTGCAATCAAACAAGAACTCAGGACTAAGAAACTCAATCAAAAACACTCAACTACATGGAAACTGAACAACCAGCTCCTGAATGACTACTGGGCACATAACGAAATGAAGGCAGAAATAAAGATGTTCTTTGAAACCAATGAGAACAAAGATACAACATACCAGAATCTCTGGGACACATTTAAAGCAGTGTGTAGAGGGAAATTTATAGCACTAAATGCCCACAAGAGAAAGCAGGAAAGATCTAAAATTGACACTCTAATATCACAATTAAAAGAACTAGAGTGGCAAGAGCAAACACATTCAAAAGCTAGCAGAAGGCAAGAAATAACCAAGATCAGAGCAGAACTGAAGGAGATAGAGACACAAAAAATCCTCCAAAAAATCAATGAATCTAGGAGTTGGTTTTTTGAAAAGATCAACAAAATTGACAGACCGCTAGCAAGACTAATAAAGAAGAAAAGAGAGAAGAATCAAATAGATGCAATGAAAAATGATAAAGGGGATATCACCACCAACCCCACAGAAATACAAACTACCATCAGAGAATACTATAAACACCTCTACGCAAATAAAACTAGAAAATCTAGAAGAAATGGATAATTTCCTGGACACTTACACTCTTCCAAGACTAAACCAGGAAGAAGTTGAATCCCTGAATAGACCAATAGCAGGCTCTGAAATTGAGGCAATAATTAATAGCCTACCAACCAAAAAAAGTCCAGGACCAGATGGATTCACAGCTGAATTCTACCAGAGGTACAAGGAGGAGCTGGTGCCATTCCTTCTGAAACTATTCCAATCAATAGAAAAAGAGGGAATCCTCCTTAACTCATTTTATGAGGCCAACATCATCCTGATACCAAAGCCTGGCAGAGACACAACAAAAAAAGAGAATTTTAGACCAATATCCCTGATGAACATCGATGCAAAAATCCTCAATAAAATGCTGGCAAACTGGATTCAGCAGCACAACAAAAAGCTTATCCACCATGATCAGTGGGCTTCATCCCTGGGATGCAAGGCTGGTTCAGCATTTGCAAATCAATAAACGTAATCCAGCATATAAACAGAACCAAAGACAAGAACCACATGATTATCTCAATAGATGCAGAAAAGGCCTTTGACAAAATTCAACAGCTCTTCATGCTAAAAAGTCTCAATAAATTTGGTATTGCTGGAACGTACCTCAAAATAATAAGAGCTATTTATGACAAACCCACAGCCAATATCATACTGAATGGGCAAAAACTGGAAAAATTCCCTTTGAAAACTGGCACAAGACAGGGATGCCCTCTCTCACCACTCCTATTCAACATAGTGTTGGAAGTTCTGGCTAGGGCAATCAGGCAAGAGAAAGAAATAAAGGGTATTCAGTTAGGAAAAGAAGAAGTCAAATTGTCCCTGTTTGCAGATGACATGATTGTATATTTAGAAAACCCCATTGTCTCAGCCCAAAATCTCCTTAAGCTGATAAGCAACTTCAGCAAAGTCTCAGGATACAAAATTAATGTGCAAAAATCACAAGCATTCTTATACACCAGTAACAGACAGAGAGCCAAATCAGGAATGAACTTCCATTCACAATTGCTTCAAAGAGAATAAAATACCTAGGAATCCAACTGACAAGGGATGTAAAGGACTTCTTCAAGGAGAACTACAAACCACTGCTCAGTGAAATCAAAGAGGACACAAACAAATGGAAGAACATACCATGCTCATGGATAGGAAGAATCAATATCGTGAAAATGGCCATACTGTCCAAGGTTATTTATAGATTCAATGCCATCCCCATCAAGCTACCAATGAGTTTCTTCACAGAATTGGAAAAAACTTCTTTAAAGTTCATATGGAACCAAAAAAGAGCCCGCATTGCCAAGACAATCCTAAGTTAAAAGGACAAAGCTGGAGGCGTCATGCTACCTGACTTCAAACTATACTACAAGGCTACAGTAACCAAAACAGCATGGTACTGGTACCAAAACAGAGATATAGACCAATGGAACAGAACAGAGTCCTCAGAAATAATACCACACATCTACAGCCATCTGATCTTTGACAAACCTGACAAAAACAAGAAATGGGGAAAGGATTCCCTATTTAATAAATGGTGCTGGGAAAATTGGCTAGCCATAAATAGAAAGCTGAAACTGGATCCTTTCCTTACTCCTTATATGAAAATCAATTCAAGATGGATTAGAGACTTAAATGTTAGACCTAATACCATAAAAACCCTAGAAGAAAACCTAGGTAGTACCATTCAGGACATAGGCATGGGCAGGGACTTCATGTCTAAAACACCAAAAGCAATGGCAGCAAAAGCCAAAATCGACAAATGGGATCTAATTAAACTAAAGAGCTTCTGCACAGCAAAAGAAACTACCATCAGAGTGAAAAGGCAACCTACAGAATGGGAGAAAATTTTTGCAACCTACTCATCTGACAAAGGGCTAATATCCAGAACCTACAAAGAACTCAAACAAATTTACAAGAAAAAAACAAACAACCCCAACAAAAAGTGGGCAAAGGATATGAACAGACATTTCTCAAAAAAAGACATTCATACAGCCAACAGACACATGAAAAATGCTCATCACCACTCGCCATCAGAGAAATGCAAATCAAAACCACAATGAGATACCATCTCACACCAGTTAGAATGGCAATCATTAAAAAGTCAGGAAACAACAGGTGCTGGAGAGGATGTGGAGAAATAGGAACACTTTTACACTGTTGGTGGGATTGTAAACTAGTTCAACCATTATGGAAAACAGTATGGCAATTCCTCAAGGATCTAGAACTAGATGTACCATATGACCCAGCCATCCCATTACTGGGTATATACCCAAAGGATTTATAAATCATGCTGCTATAAAGACACATGCACAAATATGTTTATTGTGGCACTATTCACAATAGCAAAGACTTGGAATCAACCCAAATGTCCATCAGTGACAGACTGGATTAAGAAAATGTGGCACATATACACCATGGAATACTATGCAGCCATAAAAAAGGATGAGTTTGCGTCCTTTGTAGGGACATGGATGCAGCTGGAAACCATCATTCTTAGCAAACTATCACA
>NC_045455.1:57939338-57996101 GCF_002776525.5 Piliocolobus tephrosceles
CACTCGCCATCAGAGAAATGCAAATCAAAACCACAATGAGATACCATCTCACACCAGTTAGAATGGCAATCATTAAAAAGTCAGGAAACAACAGGTGCTGGAGAGGATGTGGAGAAATAGGAACACTTTTACACTGTTGGTGGGATTGTAAACTAGTTCAACCATTATGGAAAACAGTATGGCAATTCCTCAAGGATCTAGAACTAGATGTACCATATGACCCATCCATCCCACTACTGGGTATATACCCAAAGGATTATAAATCATGCTGCTATAAAGACACATGCACACGTATGTTTATTGCGGCACTATTCACAATAGCAAAGACTTGGAATCAACCCAAATGTCCATCAGTGACAGACTGGATTAAGCAAATGTGGCACATATACACCATGGAATACTATGCAGCCATAAAAAAGGATGAGTTTGCGTCCTTTGTAGGGACATGGATGCAGCTGGAAACCATCATTCTTAGCAAACTATCACAAGAAGAGAAAACCAAACACTGCATTTTCTCACTTATAGGTGGGAACTGAACAATGAGATCACTTGGACTCGGGAAGGGGAACATCACACACTGGGGCCTATCATGGGGAGGGGGGAGGGGGGAGGGATTGCATTGGGAGTTATACCTGATATAAATGATGAATTGGTGGGTGCTGACGAGTTGATGGGTGCAGCACACCAACATGGCACCAGTATACATATGTAACAAACCTGCACGCTATGCACATGTACCCTAGAACTTAAAGTGTAATGAAAAATAAAAAATTTAAAAAAATAAAATAAAATAAAATTATGCACATTTTAATTTTTGTTACCTTTTACTTTTCTTTTAGTAATATGCCTTATCTGTCTCTTTCTCCTTGGGTTTAACTGATGTGTCTTTGCCCAAATATTTACTTTTAGTTTTACTTTGACCTTTTGTGTTAGGAAGGCCTATTATTGCTAGATTTTATTTTCTAGCCAAGTGTGAGAGTTATATTTTAGTAGGGTGTTCATTATCATAACTGGGATTTTGAGTTTATTCTGTCATTTTCTTTGGAGATATCTGTTTTTTATTGGTTGTATATTTTGCTCCTTTTTTATTTTCTTTGTTTGCTCCTGTTGTCATATGAAATGTTGTTTTGACTTTTTTGTCCCAATGATTTGGAAGAAAAAGTCCCTGAAAACAGTATTTTATGATATTTATTTATTTATATTTATTTTTGAGACAGAGTGTCATTCTGTTGCCCAGGTTGGAGTACAGTGGCATAGTCTCAGCTTACTGCAGCCTTGACCTTCTGGGCTCAACTGACCCTCTGTCCTCAGCCTCCTGAGTAGCTAGGACTACAGGTGCACACCACCACATCTGGGTAATTTTTTGTTTTGTTTTGTTTTGTTTTTCAGAGTCAGGGTTTCACCATGTTGCCCAGGCTGGTCTCCAACTCCTGAGCTCAAATGATCCACCCACCTAAGCCTCCTCAAACACTGGGATTACAGGTGTGAGCCACCAAGCCCAGACACTATTTATTGGTGGCATTTTTATTTTTTATAATTTCAACTTTTATTTTTGATTTGAGGAATATGTGCAGGTTTGTTACATGGGTATATTGTGTGATGCTGAGGTTTGGCATATGAATGGTTCTGTCACCCAAGTAGTGAGGATAGTACCCAATAGGTAGTTTTTCAGTGCATTTTACCCCCTGCCTTCCCCCATCTAGTAGTCCCCAGTGTCCATTGTTGCCACCTTTGTGTCCATGAGGACCCAACCGTTAGTTCCCACTTACTGAAAATAAAAGAGTTAACCTTAAAATAAAAAAAGTACATATTTGAACATATATTTTGCTAATAATGTCATGAATAAATCAGAAACTGTTGCTACCTTCTTGATCTACCAAGTACCCGCTTTTATTCATCCCTTCTTTTGTTTCTGAGTTTTTTTCTTATGGGATTTTTAAATAAACACATGTTTTAAAGTTATTAATAACAAGTATTCTTCCAAAACCCTTTTGGGTTCAGTGCCTTCTGTGCATCTTTTTATGCCACAGGTTAACCATTTCTGGGTTCTCTTTTGACTGATCTTTTGAACAGTTTCACATTTTCAGGAAGAACTCTGGCAGATATCCTTTCTGAGTCTTTGCATTACTAAGAATATTTTTTTCTCATTTTATTATTTGTATGACAATTTGGCTGAGCATAGAGTTTAGCGGTAACCCTTTTCTTTTTAAAAACTTACTTAAGAATTCTTAAAAACAACAACGACGACGACAAAAAACCCTTCTGACTTTAAACTCTTCAGAGATGCCCATGGCCTGCCTCAGAAGTTTTCTTCCGAGAGAGAGAACTCCTGAGTGTCCTGTCCAAGCCTCAGAGATGCACGATTTGTTCCTTTTTTTTTTTTTTTTTGGAAAATGGTAACTTCACCAGAGTATGATGAAAAAAAGGTAAACTCTTTTGATCTAAGACCTCAGTACTTTCTTGAGAAATTTCCTAGGCTTCTTTTTTATAGCTTAAGGAAAAATTAGTGATGTTCTAATCTATTATGAAAACATAATATTATTTTCATCCATTAGGAAAGTCTTACTCATTTATGTTGTTCTTTTATTTATTGTCTTATTTGTTCTTTTCTCCTTGCCCTCCCCCCACCAGGAAATCAATTACCCATTTCTTATATTTTATTTTCTGTATTCTATTTTCATCCCCCCAATCACATAATTGTTCTCTTCTTTTTTTTGTGCATTCTTGAAGTGCTCCTTAAGTTTGTTGTCTTACAGACAATTTTCTATAAATTGTCCCAGAGATCTTTCTAGTATTCATATTGTGAGATTTCTTAGTCCTGCATAAAGGTACATTAAATCAATGATTTGTTTGTAATTTTATGTCATTACAATCTTTCCTTTTTAAAAATGTACCTTCTTTTTAATATTTGCCTGATCCAGACTGTTCCCCTTCTATCTAAATGTTAACCTTATATTATTTTAGAGAGTCTATGTTTTCTTGAATTTCTTTTTTCTTTTTTTTTTTTTTTTTTGAGACGGAGTCTCGCTGTGTCGCCCAGGCTGGAGTGCAGTGGCCGGATCTCAGCTCACTGCAAGCTCCGCCTCCTGGGTTTACGCCATTCTCCTGCCTCAGCCTCCCGAGTAGCTGGGACTACAGGCGCCCGCCACCTCGCCCGGCTAGTTTTTTTTGTATTTTTTTTAGTAGAGACGGGGTTTCACTGTGTTAGCCAGGATGGTCCCGATCTCCTGACCTCGTGATCCGCCCGTCTCGGCCTCCCAAAGTGCTGGGATTACAGGCTTGAGCCACCGCGCCCGGCATTTTCTTGAATTTCATTGGGGAAAAAAAAAAAAATCAAGTTCCTGTAAGAAAAGAATCTACTAGTTTACCATTTCCTATAGTAGATCTTTTTCAAAGGTTTGTTTTTCTTATGCATCTTTAGTAGTTAGGTTCTCTCCTTTTTTGAAAGTGCAGACTATTTTCACGAATACCATGCATATTTTTGTTTGGTTTTGTTTTTCTTGTCCTTGGATGAACAGAGTATGTTCTTGTATGACATGTGCCTGCTAACAGTTGTTGGTGATTTCCCTTGGGTTCTCTTCATTGTCCATTTGACAGATTTTGGTGGATCCTCAGATTTTAAACTGAGACAAGTGTTGTTGGTGTTCTGAGTCTCTGAAATTCCTGGTTTTTTTATGTAGGGAGGTCTTTTATGTAGGAGTCCTTTATGTAGGGATGTTCGTCCAGCTTTGGAGAGCTCTATTTCCTGGTCTAACTGCATTATATTGCTGTGAGTTGGGGAGTAAATTCCTGGGTAATTGAAGCAGTCTTTAGTTTTTTTCCTTTGCCCTAAACAGTGAATAATGATCAATAACCTTCCCACTGCTTCCAGATCTCTCAGCCTTCAACCTCTAGTTTCATTAATGTCCCTGGAGATCAGCATCACATTTTGATAAATTTCCCATTCTAGCCACAGTCTGTTTTACATTTCCTACAGTCATTGCCTTGCGATGTGCTATAGTTTGGACTTCTGTTCCCCCAAACCTCATGTTAAAGTTTGATCCCCAGTGTTGAAGGTGGGGCTTAATGGGAGGTGTTTGGGTCATGGAGGTGGATTCTTCATGAACAGTTTATTGCACCTTTGCAGTAATGAGTGAGTTATTGCTATATTAGTTCCTGGTTGTTAAAAAGAGTTGGCACTTATCCCCTCTCTCTGTTGCCTCCTCTCTCACCCTGTAATCTTTGGACACACCAGCTCCCCTTTGCCTTCAGCTATGAGTGGAAGAAGTCTGAGGGTCTCATCAGAAGCAGATGCTGACATCATGCTTTTTGTACAGCCTGCAGAACTGTGAGTCAAATAAACTTATTTATTTCTTTTATAAATTACCCAGCCTCAAGTATCTCTTTATAGCAACACAAAAATGGACTAAGACCCAGTGGGTAAAAAGAGTGGTACTATATGCACCTGGACATTGATCACAGGAATATAGGCAGATGTTAGCCACGTGACTCTGGCTACATTAGAAAGCAAGTTGCAAACAGAAAGACAGAGTTTTTTCTTTATTGGTCAGGAATGTCTCCAACAAGGCAGGGACAGAGGTCAAGTACTAGTAAGGTTGTTACTGGCCTTAGCACTGAAGCAGGAACTTGCTAGCATTGTTCCTTTAGTTTCTGACTCTTGGGAAGTTCTAGAAGATTCCAGAGAAAAGGCCAGGATTTTTAAGGGACTAGAGCCAGTGCCAATTAATCAAGCAGTTCAGAAATATGTCAATATTTTATCAACCAGTATGGCCCTACTGGTACAGACATCTCCTACATAGCCTCCACTTCCAACCTGTTTTTCTGAGAAAATACACCTCGTTTAGATAGAATTACTCTTGGAGTCATTGATTATTTCTAGTAGGAATAAAACTTTGCATTTCTTTTTGAGTTTTCAAGAGTGCTTGATTGTGAAATACTATGACAGAGATAAGTCATGGAGTATCATGAGTATTTACTCTATTTCACAGGGAGGAAATAGAAACTCAACAACTTTGTCTAAATTAACGTGGCCTGTGACTAGAATACTTATTTATTCTTTTGCCTCCTGTCATATTGTAATTGTGTATCATATTCTTTCCTGTGTGCAGCCCATCCTATAAGAAATAAAATTGTTGCCAAAGAAACTTTGCTTAGAACACAAAGGCACAGAAGGATATAATGGACTTTGGCGACTCAGGGAGAAGGATGGGAGGGGGTTGAAGGATAAATGACAACACATTTGATGCACTGTACACTGCCCGGGTGATAGGTGCACCAGAATCTCAGAAAACACCACTGAAGAACTTTTCCACCAACCAAACGCCTATTCCCCCAATACTATTGAAATAAAAATAAGAAAGAAAAAACCTTGCTTAGAAACTATAGATTAGAACTCCAACTCTGTTAGTTTCTTAGCCGTCTCATCTTGAATGACTCCCTTAACCTCTCTGAACTTTATTAACCTGTAAAATATGCTGTCCATATGATCAAATGAAATGAAGGGTGTGAGAAAGCTTTATACATCATACAATTTTAATGTTAGATGCTTTTGTATGTGTGTATGTTTTACATTTCCTCTGCGCTTTAAACATACCTGATGTTATGTGTTTGATCGCTATTTAAAGAACAGTGCATTGTGTATGATATATACTATAAATATTTGTTGATCAAGTGAGTATATTCAGGATTTGTCACCCCACTTTTCAGATAAGTCCTATACAATTCAGAAAGAAATATTTAAATTGTGGTTTAAAGAACTATATTTATTTTGAGCAGTGTAAATGCCCTAAATTTATTTTGGATTATTTCTTATTTCTCATAACCTTCCTTCTTTAAATGAATATATACTTATTTTATCTCATTAGTGTTAAATGGCAAGTTTCTTTCATTGCAAAATTTCTTCTCTTGTTTCTTCCATTTACTCTATTAAAAAAAATGGACATTTTGAATATAATGGGTAGGGAAGGACATAGCTTTTATAGAATGCCCATTCTTTTTATCTTGAGCATGTAGATTCCTTTTGGTAGGGGTGTGAAAAAATTTACTGATATAGTAAATTCAATAAAAACAAGCTACTAATTTTTTTTGTTTATTCTTTAATAGAACACATTCCAGAGGTTCTGACGCCGGCAGCTAAGGGAGTGTGCTCACGGTGGAAAGGCTATGGGAATTCAGAGTCTGACTCTCATTTCCTTCCTCCGTGCTGATCTTTCACTGGTTACTGTTGTAAGCGTGGCCCTGACGTTTTGGTGTTTTTTCTCTCTTCACCTGTCAGGCCCTAAGGTGGGAACTGGACATTTGTTCAATTCTGCATAATTTAGTTGAGGGGACTCTGAGCATTTCACCAGCCGTTATTAGATAAAAAGTGTTGGCCGGGCACGGTCGCTCATGCCTGTAATCCCAGCACTTTGGGAGGTAGAGGCAGAGGATCCTTTGAGCCCAGGAGTTCGTGACCAGCCTGGACAACATGTGAAACCCCGTTTTTACACACAAAAAAAATTTTAAAAAAATTAGCCGGGAGTAGTGGTCCGTGCCTATAGCCCCAACTACTCAGGAGGCTGAGATGAGAGGATCACCTGAGCTCGGGAAGTTGTGACTTCAGTGAGCTGAGATCAGGCCACTTGCCCTCCAGCCTGGGTGACAGAGGGAAGCCCTGTCTCAAAAACAAAAACAAAAGAAAACCCCACAAAGTGTTATACTAAGAGTGAAGGTACACCGACTCACTAGCTCTGGTGGAGCTCAGCTGGGGCCCTTCCTTCACTTCCTTGTGGGCCCTACCCAGGCGTACCTGCTTCATCCTAGGCTGTGGTTTCCGCAGCTCCTGGTCTCCTGACCCAATGGCCTTACCCTGTGTACATCAGAACTGTGCCGTCCTCTCTAGTAGGAAAACAATGTCATTTATTCAAACTAGGACACTTATGAAAATATAAAAGGGTGAGTTGATAATTTCATCAGGATAACAAGAACCACCTGGGATTGTCCTAGGCAAACTGCGGTCAATTGTTTCCAAAATGATAAGAAATCACATACATCAGTGAGCAGGAGGAAAGTTGAAGAGGGTATCATTTCCTTATAGAATCGGTAGATTTTAAAAAATAGTAGCCTCCATACAAGAGTCAACTAACCATGCTTAGATTCATCCAGCTTAAGAAAAATGTTGACTTTGACATTTAGAGATAATTATTTTATCTTGCTATAAGAACTGAATCTAAAACTTGAGATTTGGCTTGGCAGCTATTCTTTTCAGAGGACACTCACATACTCAGACAAATTTAAAAAAATTACATTAGCTTTTAGATATTCTATCTGCAAAATATTAGTTCACAGACTTAGAAAATGTGGCTTCATATTCAGAGATCAAATGTATAAAGCGCTACTTTGCAACCCCCTTTTTATCCCTGATAACCGCCCTTGAAATGCACGTCTCTGTCCTGGTTTATTCTTTCATTCCCAGACACTTTCACTGTTTAAATTCCCAGACACTTACTGTTTAAATTGCTCATAGTACTTTTCAAGGAAACCTTACCTGAAACCCAAGCAAAGCATTGCACCATTCTCCTCCATTTTTTATCAAATACTTCCACTCCCTTCCTTCTTTCTTCCCCTCTACCCCACACAGACCTTTATCTGGCAATAGAAAGAAAAACACATTTTATGAAAGCTTTGGAAAAGGATTCAATTCCCTACATCAGAGCTCCACCTCTCCTGGGACCTCATTATTTCTTTGAGGTTCTTGCCCAGCAAATCAGGTCTGTACCTCTGGCTCTCTCTTCTGCTTTTCCAGCCCTTTGCTCCCCTATGGGATTCATCTAGATAGGTGGAATGCACTGTTTTCCAGCTCTGGGCAATACCCCAATAACGTAACTATATTTCTAATTTTTAAAACAACATGTTAAAAATACCAGTTTTTTTTTTTTTTTTGAATAAAAGACTGAAGACCTGTGAAGACAAGGAAGCCTGGAGCTTAAAGAATTTCTTAAGACTAGAAAATCAAGGAAGCACATGGATTTGGGAGAGTTTGATTTTTCTGTTAAGTTCAAAACAAACAAGGCAGGGGGAAAAAAAAGAAGTGTCCTGACAAATGTTACCAGCAGCCTGAAACCAAAGAACACATTTGAAAATCCTGTCTGCTCAGGTGAAAACTTGACAAGTGGCACCCTGAAGGTAGCTTGGACTTGCTCAGTGTGCCTGACCCTGTGGCTCCGGATATTCACTGAGTCTTTTTCCAGCAGGCAGACTGGTCAGGTGGTGTCTGGACATAGCATGGGGTTCCCTGTCCACTGTTTTCAGGGCATTAATACCTGGAGGCAGTCAGGAAGTTCCTTCTCAGTGAAGGATGTTTTTTGCTTTTTTTCCTTCTCCTCACTGATGGGTGCGGAACCACTTCTGCCTATCATTCTCTTTTAATCTGCCCCAGCAATGAAAAAGACCTACTGGGGCCCGCCTGGCAGGTGAAGCATCCAGATGCTAAGCTCCAGGATTAATTTTACTGGCAGAGGCATCCGGGAGCCAGCTCCTTTTCTCCTGGCTTGGCTGCCAGACTGGGTTAACCCCTTGTAGTCCAAAAGGTGCATCTACGCGTCAAATTAGCAGTCTAGCTCTCTTGGCAGGAGGAGCAGCAGTGATGCTCTTTAAATGCAGGAATCTGTATTTCAACATCAGAGCCTTGAAGTTTTATCAGAGCCTTTGTCCCATGAGGGACAAAGAAAAACAGTCCCTGGAGATGATAAGGAAACTGAGTGATGTGCATCCCTTTCCGAGCAACACCTGCAGAGTGCATTTTGAACAGGAGAGGCCACTGTCAGTGTCCATCAAATGAAAGGAAAGGCAGAGCCTAGGAAGAATATCCTCACTAAGGGGAAATGACTCGTAGATGGAAATACTCCTGCAGGATGCAATTAGATGCCCATCCACCCTCAGCCGCCACCATGCACATGCACACTCGACATTCACATCTCACCCTCTTTTCATTTGAATTTTGCCTTTGCTTGGTGAAACCGTCTTCCTTGTCTCCAAAAGTCAGGAAGAAAATTTACAGTCCGATTCTGCCTTCATGAAATCTTGCCTCTACTGTCGCGTTTTTTGTTGTTGTTGTTGTTGGAAAGTTTACGACTGAGTGTCTGCAAGCAACAGTACTTTTGAAAGGGGCTCTAAATATTAAACTCATTTCAAGTGTGACTTGAGACTCAGGCAGACTGCAGGAGTGGTGACAATTTATTACTCTTCAGAAGCCCTAAAGCAGAGTAAATATAGATTTACCAGTGATAATATGAGAACAACAGATCAATTTGATTTTAAGTAAATCCTTCCCCCCAAAAGCCAGAATTTGATTAATCCATCGAACCTTGCCGGAATCACAGGGACCTAATTGAAACGTACATTAGTTCCTTTTCTCACACAGTTAAATGTACCCAACTGAAGAAAAAAATATTCCAAACTTTTTTCATTGGTGCAGATTGTCATTTTTTCAGTAATTGCTTACTCCCAAATTTAAATGTCGGATGTCTAGTTTCAAAACAGTTGGAAAGCCTGAGATAATATATTCATTATGTATGCAGGAAAAACAGCCTCATCCAACAGTGTCATAATGGAATTCTGAGATTCTGTATCCAGCTTTGACCCCAGTCTGTGTGCATAGATGGCTGTTTGCAGCTGCTCTCAAGGACCCAGTAACCCTCATCCAATTTATTCTGTTTGTGTCCTAAGGATAGAAAAGCCCTACAAATTCCAGAGAGATGCGGTAATACTTTAGTGTCATGAAAATCTAACTAGCACTTTGAATTTGCAGGCTGCTTTTTGCTCGGAGTCTCTCAGAGAACTTTTGAAACATTTATGTAGTTCACAGATATTTGTGACTAGTGGAGATCCACTCAGTTTCATAGGCAGGAAAAAGAGAGAGTAGGGACATATCTAGCAGTACAAAGAAAGTCAATGCCAAGATGATCTAGAGGTAAAATATCTATGGGGTCAACTGAGAAGCTTTGTATACAGGAACTCAAGGTTGTAAAGACTTTATAAAAGTGTGGCAATCATGACCTCTTACATTTTACAGTTTACAGAGTGTGTCTATATATGTTTTCTTCCTTCCTTCCTTCCTTCCTTCCTTCCTTCCTTTCTTTCTTTCTTTCTTTCTTTCTTTCTTTCTTTCTTTCTTTCTTTCTTTCTTTCTTTCTTTTTCTTTCTCTCTTTCCCTTCCTCCCTCCCTCCCTCCCTTCCTTCCTTCCTTCCTTCCTTCCTTCCTTCCTTCTTTCCTTCTTTTTTTGAGACAGAGTCTTGCTCTGTTGCCCAGGCTAGAATGCAGTGTTGCAATCAGTCTCGGCTCACTGCAGTCTCTGCACCCTGGATTTCAGCGATTCTCCTGCCTCAGCCTCCTGGGTAGCTGGGATTACAGGCACATGCCACCATGCCTGGTTAAGTTTTGTATTTTTAATAGACACAGGTTTTCGCCATGTTGACTAGACTGGTCTTGAACTCCTGACCTCAGGTGATCCCCTGCCTCAGCCTCTCAAAGTGCTGGCATTACAGGTGTAAGCCACAGCACCCAGCCTATATATTTTTAAATTTGATGCTTGAACAACTCCAGGATGACTATTTGAATGCCATTTTCAGACGAGGAAAGTGAGAAACAGAAAGTGGCTTTTTCATGTCAACTACTAAGCTGTTATATCTAATACATTTGAGTCTGAGGCCAAGGTCTTTTGAATCACTGCTCAGTGTGTATATATATACACGCATATATATATATATAGACACACACATATATATACGCATATATATATGCATACATATATACACACACCAACATATATATATGTTTTTTACCTAGTTTGGACCCCTAGTATGGTTGTGTAGAAAGTTGAGATACTGCTTTTGTCTCTTTTTGGAAAGTAGCTGCTGATTACATTAAATTTTTAAACCGGGAAACTTAAAATTTTTTTTGGACATTGAGACTTTAGTTCCATTCAGATTCATGGACTCTGACAGTTAATTTACTGTTCCCCTCACCCCCAGAATATGCCCATTATGCCACTTACTTTAAGAATGGTAGCAATGATATTAACTTCACTGAGTCAAAGCATTGAAGAGTGTTCATATAATGGCAGAGTCTTCATATTTAGGTCCAATTTTTATTCTGAAGAAGTTGATAAGCATTCTTTTATAGGGTTCTTCTTGAAAATTAAGTGGGTATTTTCTGCAAGTGCCGTGAAGTTCTGATTCCATTCATCTAAAAAAAAGAATGATTTATGCACAATTGCATATAAATGATATGTGCGCTATATTCCTGTGTGTCCTGAAAGCTCTATTGCTTTTTAATATTGCTTAATAAAATTGAATATGAGTTTTTAAAAAAGGTTTTACTTTGCTTTGCAAAATAAATAATAGATCCAGGTGGCTTTTGTTCTGCTATACATTTCATCATGACTTCAGGAAATTTCCCCAAATCATGTTGCTGCTCACTTTTGTAGGTGAGATATGAAGTTAAAAATTTACATTTCTTTTAATCCCTTCATCCTGGGATTTCTCAAGTGAGAAAAGTAATGGTTGGAAAGGGCTGTAGAAATGTGCTTTGACTATTGCTAGGAAGGGAGTGTCGGTGAAAATGTTGACTAATGAATTTTTCCCAGTGAATTATGAGGCCTATAATCATGCTTTATCAGTTGGCTGCGCCATCAAGTCTAGTTAACTAACAATTTTCACCACTATTAATCCCTGGCTGGGGTTCAGTGCTTTGGATTAAAGCTCTGACCCATATTGAAGAAATAAAATACAGAAAGGTAGTCTACTTTGAGAAAGATTCTGACTCAAGGTATTGACAGGGCTGGGCTTTCATAGGCCAACAATTCTGAGGAATATATAGACCCTGAATTAATTTCTAATGACCTGTATACTTTGAAATCTCTACTTCGCTAAAAATTGTTAGAGAGAGTAGCTGGGTTAAATTATGCAGATCTTAAAACATAACTCTCCCCTCACCTCCTGCCAAATCTCACAGAGTATTGATGATACACATCAGGAAAATGGCGAGTCATGTTACTGAGAGAACAGCTCTGCCTTGTTATAGGCTGGTGCAAAAGTTAATTGTGGTTTTTGCCATAAAAAGTAGTGCCTAGATCAGGGCCACACTGAAGAGATGGGTAGTTGTGCCTTGCTTATATGAAGACAGGCTCCTATGTGTATTTCCTACCAATCTTTCAAGGCCCGTTTAAAGGTACCTCTTCCATGAACTTTCTGATTTTCCTCAATTGTAATTTCTTATCTCTCCGTTCTCATGTATCATTTTATGTACATCTTTCTGATGCCATTGATTATGCTCTCATTTTATTAGGAGTATAGATTAAATTTCCTTTTTTAAACTTTTAGACTTTCTTTTTTTACTTTTAGACTTTTTTTCACTTTTAGAACTTGAAAGCAATTTCTGTGTCTTATTTATTTTAGAACACTAACTGTATTGAATCCTGTAGTTTACATATAATATATTTTCAATATATATTTGTTACATGAATTAATAAGTGTCCATGATAACTGAATTGTTATGATTATCTGCCCTTCAAAATGAATTCCATGAGTTCTAGCCACATCACAAAATTTGAAAACAATCATATATCAACTGATACATAACTACAGACATACTACTTCTCTTTGTAATAGATACTTTCTAGTAAAAGTTAACATGTTTTAAAGACAAATTTAGTTTTCTTATTTGTTTTGATTTTAAAACTAGATATAGAATCTTGTGGGGGAAATTGCTTCAAATTGAACATTTATGGCTGGATAATGTATTATATTATTGTTTTTGTTGCTATATTTTTATATTTTGTATTTTTTACACATTTTGTTGTTATTGTTTTGGTGAAGTTGTTTTGCAGAAGAGAAATCTTTGAAAATCATATAGTTTACAGGAAAAATAATTTTCAAATGAAACAATAAAATGAACCCTTTAAAATAAATGCTGTGTTGAAATTGTGAAAAGTTAATAATTATATTAAATGAGGAAGATAAGTCTGATCTCACAAGTGGAAAACTCAGGAGTGGGACATAAATTATAACTGCCTGTTTTCTTGTGTAATTTTATAACTTAGATTTACAGTCTTTATAATTCAACATTGTGCACATTATTCTGTGGTAACAAACTGAAAATCTCAGAGGCTTGCACAAACAACAGTTATGTCTTACGGATGTTACATGTTCACTGAGGGCCAGCCATGGCTCTGTGCCACATTCTCTTCACTGAGGACTCAAACAGGCAGAGTAGGCCCTATCTGGTCATTTTTTATTTCACATGTCAAAAGATAAGACCACCATTCAGTATTTTAAATAAAAACCTTAAGGCTGAATTTATTGCTTATTTAAATGAGGGAAAGCTATGTGAATCAAGAATATACTTAAACAAAGCAGATAACTGATCCTTTATAGAGCTTTTGGAAAGACTGGAGTTTGGGGATTGGCAGATTTACAGTATGGGAGTGTGTTGACATCATCTGTAGAAGCATAGTTACTAGGGAGAAACTGTTATTGATTAATTGACATTCAGGGAATCTTTCTTGTATAAATCCATTCTTGAATCAATGACTTTTAGAAGTAAGAGGTTGTCACTGATTGATGTTCTTGAGCAGTTCTGATCTATTGAGCAGTTCTGGTTCTATTACTATGGCTATAGAACCATCATTGATTGCTTAGATAGGTTTAGAGAATTCTGGTGTTTGCTTGTTATTATACTTTCCATAAAGTTTTTTTCTAAGAGTGTGGAAGCTTTTAATATTTCATTTTTCCATGGCAGTCAGAGATGGTGGAACCATATGAAGGCTTTTATAGCTTCTATTTGGAAGTGGCACATGTCACTACTCTTCATATCTTATTGCTCAAAGAAACTCGCAGAGACAAGCTTAATAGCAATGGACAGAGAAGGTACAATCACCCCCCACCCCCCCACCAGGGGCAGCAAATATTTTGAACACTAATAAAATCTACTCCATAGGTAGAAGTGAAATGTAGTACACTGACATCAACAACAACAACAAAAATCTCTTTAAAAATATAACCAAGCACTGTGACATTAAAAATACCCATTTCTGATTAGCTTTAAGACCATCTTCTTGTAAGTATCTTCATTTATGGCACCAAAAGGCTGGTTGATAGCCAGGAAACCCTGCTCATGAATGTCACAAGTTGTTTTTTAATCTACATTTTCTATAGAAAATTCTAAGGAGCAAGAACATATTGTGTAGATTGTCTTTATTTGCTATCTTTTCTGACTTGCAAGAAGAAAAACATGACCCAGTCAAAAGAAGGCCATGTGTGGCTGTAAAAACAACCCATTAAAACATCACTTTGGGCTGGGCATGGTGACTCACGTCTGTAATGCCAGCACTTTGGGAGGCTGAGACAGGTGGATCACGAGGTCAGGAGATCGAGACCATCCTGGCCAACATGGTGAAACCCTGTCTCTAATAAAATACAAAAAAATTAGCTAGGTGTGGTGGTACGTGCCTGTAGTCACAGCTACTTGGGAGATTCAGGCAGGGGGATTGCTTGAACCTGGGAGGCAGAGATTGCAGTGAGCCGAGGTCACACCACTGCAGTCCAGCCTGGTGACAGAGTGAGATTCTGTCTCAAAAACAATAACAAAAAACAAACAAACAAACAAATGCATCACTTTGATCATCTCACTTAAATTTCCTTATTGGTTTTTCCTAAGCTAGAGTGGAAAGTCTAACTTCTCTGGAGTAGTCTTTCTAGTTTTACCTTTTAAACCTCATATTAAAAGTATCTCTGATGAATTTAATAATAAATTATATTTTTTTCCAGTTTTGAAAAATCTTAGAGTTTTCACATGCAGTTCCTCATTTCATATCATACAAACCTTTGCTTTATAGCTGATATGAAAACCAATCAACCCAACATTTAGGCTTAAAGAAAAAGTTCAGTGTTCCTATTGCATGCTGGGTAGTAGAAGCTGGGATTTGTCTCAGGTCCAGAGGGCTTTACGTTACAATCTGTTGAGCCAGACAAGTGGAACTACTTGTTACTTTCCCTCAGTACCTTTTGCTTTAGTTGCTTCTTGCCTTTGATCATGTTAACTCATCCTTTATGGCATGATTCAACTGGTCTATAAATTAGTAGATAAGATAATGCTGTTTTATCTAGGTGGACTAGCTGACAAGATGGGTTAAAATTGAACAGAATTTTCTCTACTAATTAGCTGACCATTTGATTAAGTTTGAACTTGGAGATATTTTCATGAGTTTTATTTCACAATATTTTCTAAAGAAAAATTAACAGAATTTTCCAAAGTCCAAATCTTTGTTAAGCCTTAGACCCCTATGTTCATATACAAACCTATAGAGACTTCCAATCCTACAGATGTACATTGATAATCAATCCTATGAATGTGTATAATGGTAGTGATTTTGACAATGATGATATCTGACATTTATTGACTATTTATTTGGTGCCTCAGGCTGCATTTTCATGTATTATCCTTTATAATACTTGTCACAATAGTATATATGATATATGAACTATAAAATCTCTATTCCATAGATACAGCTTGCACAGCAGTAAATGGTTAAAGTTGGCATTCAAATCTAAGTAGTCTAACTCCAGAGCAAATACTTTTAATCCCAATACATTCTGTCTTTCATGTGCATGACTGCGTGTGTGTGTGTGTGTGTCCCTTCAGAGGCTGTTTGTTATGGAGAAGGTAGGGAAAAATAGGAAGAATGAATCCAATGGATTATCTGAGGCAGCATCAGTGCTGGGTATGTGGTAGATCAATATTACCATGTCATTACCTGTAACTCTGCCATTTAAACTAGCATTTAGCAAACTGGGCAGCAAAATTTTTAGATTTATCTGATGCTAATGAATATCTTCCTAATGACAGCTATATTTGTCTGACATAAAGCAACTTCTCCACACTTTTGCCCTTGCCTCTCTCCTGAACTGTTTTGGACCACTTCTCTCTGGTACACAAATTACTGAACAATCTAGGCTTTGCATGGTATGCTGCAAATATACTCCAGACACCACTATGTGAGTTTAAGTTACCCAATGCCAATAAAATACTCACTTTCCATGTCAAACAATGTGTGGAAGAAACATGCTTCACTTCCACTTATTGGTGGACATGATGTATTGGCTCTATAAACAGAGTGCTCAGCATAGAAAAACACAGTTTTCAGATAAACAGACTGTTTTATTCTCTTCATTTTTCTTCCCTGCATATATTTTCTCAAAAATATGTGAAATATATGTTTTGTTACTGCCTCAATTGGCACTTTCAGGTTGGTTTCTTTTAGGATGAACAGGTTTTAGTTTTCCAAGCAGAACAATGAAAGGAACACTGTGAAATCTGACTTCTGCAACAGCCCAAAGGGATGGAACAAAGTCAGTTGCCTGGTAGAGGTGGTCTTTAACTAAAGGTCAAATAAAATTGTACTGGAAGCTTTGAGATTAGCTTCAAGTGGCTGTTTTAGGTAGTGGGGCTGACCTTGTGAGAACTGGAGAGAAAAAATAATATTTTAAAGTCACAGTTCTTTGTTCCCTCTGACTCCTCTCTTCCTCAACTTAAGAAATCAGAAATGTTAACTTGTCTGCAATGTGTTTTCCTTCATTAGATTATACAATGGTGTGGACTAGGTCAAGAAGTTTGTAATGAAGGGTAGCCGAATATACGCCTCAAAATTTACCACTTCTATATAAGGATTATTTTGAGTTAATGCACTTGAAAAACAGCAGATGCAAGAAGGGCATTGTAATGTCTTTTTCTTCCTGAAAACAGGAGATTAAAATTCTCATGTCACAGATGCCCTTCCTGGACCAATAGAAGAAAAATATTCTTCAATGAGGAGTCAGAGCTGGGAGAATTCTGTACAAACAGATATTACTAAAATAATTCTTTTCTTCCTCTAGCCTCCCACATTATTTAGTTGCTTTACTACAATTACATCTCTTTGTAATTGTACCTAATATAAAAGCATTTGGGTTTTGACACTTCTTTGTGTTTTCATTTCCTTCTATCATGTAGAAGTTACGTGCTTATCTTCTGTTAATCTATCTTACGTCAATTTAATTCTCATGCCCAGCTGGGACTCTAAGAGGGTAGAGGGTAGAGGTTAAAGGTTCGCCTCTCTTACAGTAACAATTTGTATGAAATTGAAAGGTATATCCTAAGGGGCTATAACACATTTTTAAAAAAATTGTGGCTTAAGACACACAGTTCTCTTGCAGTTCTGAAGGCTGCAAGACCAAAATCAATGTATCAGCAGGGCCATGTTTTCTCTGAAAGCTCTAGAGGATGATTTTTTTCTGCCTCCTCCTAACTTCTAGTAGTTGCTGGAAATCCTTGGCATTTCTGGCTGGGCTTGTAGACATTTTGCTCCAATCTCTGCCTCCATTGTCAGGTGGTGGTATTTCTTACGTACCTATCTGAGTCCAAATTTCCTTCTTCTAAAGACACTGGTCACTGGATTTAGTGCCCACCCTTATTCAGTATGATCTCATCTTAACTTGAATAGATCTAAAAGGCCCTATTTCCAAATAAGGTCATATTCTCGGGTGTAAAAGACTAGGATATTTTTGGAGACGCATACAGTTTTCGGGAGACACAATACTACTCACAACAAGAGGCAAGGCAACCTAGTGAAAAAAGCAGTAGCTTTGGAGGAAAAGTACCACCAAGTATCGGATTATATTGCACTGGGATGATGGTTAACTCTCATCATTTTCATCAACCCCTCTTTTTTTTTTTTTTTTTTAAGGAGAACAGCTGAGATTTTTTCAGTCTTACATTAAATGCTATGCAAATGCAGCTTTCAGAAAAGTCTGCTAGTTCTTTCTTCTAATCTGCCTGCCAGTCACAAACACTTTGAATGAAGAAATTATGGAGCCACTGACTTGCAATCAGAAGACTTGAGTTAGCTGCAAACTTCACCACTTCCCAACAGTGTGGTCTTGAGTTATAGTCCGTATAACTTCCAAAAGTCTATCTGATAAATAACAATAAATTACAGCTCTATCAACCCAGTTAGGTTAAATCATAGAATAACACCATAATAACAAGAATGGGAATATTCCTTTTGCCTCAGAATGGGCAACTCTACCCCACAGTTAGAATCTATGAAATGGCAATAAAATATATTGTTTAAAACCAAACACCAAAATTGAGGTTACTTTCTAAAAGCTTTGAATCTACATTGCCATTCTCCATCATTGCCAACATAGTGTCTGATAAACCCCCATGTCCTTCCTCCCACCTCTACCCCACATCTCCTTAAGCAGAGGGCTGAGGAAAAGAGTGAGAGCGGAGGGGTTGTCTGAATGCCCTGTCTTTAGCCCAGTGGGGGAATGCTGTGATTTCTCCATTCTTTCTGTCCTGGAATGCTCCACATCTGCCATAAAGACTGTAAAATCACACTCCCTCCCTTATATCCAAATGCTTTATATTGTGACTTTTCAGGTTTTTCTAGTAACAGGTAGATCTTCATATTGTTTTTATGGACTGACTTTGCATGTTGCTACCTGTTACTTGACTTGCTTTGGGTAATAGAAAACAGCAGAAGTGAGTGCTGAGTCTAGTTCTCAAGAAGTCTTGCATATTTCCACTCTCTGTATAATCTAGCCACCACCATGAGAACAAGCTCATGCTAGCGTCTCAAAGGATATGAAGGGCATGTGCAATGGAGGGGACCTGAGCTGTCCCAGCTGGAGCCATCACAGCCCAGCCAGCTTCCAGCTGACTCACCAGCTGATTGCAGATGCATGAATGATTCCATATATGTTCAGCAGAGCCTTGACTGGATTGGCTGAAATGCCTAGCCACACTTAGATTCTAGAAGTAATAAATTGTTGCTGTTTTAAATCATGAAGTTATGGGGTACTTAGTTATGCAGCATTATCTAAATGATACAGAAATTATTACCTATAAATAGAATGTTGCCAAAGCAAAATCCTAATGTGTTGTTTTAATTTTGCAATAAGATGGTAGATGGAGGCTGGAAACATTACCTTTTTTATACAGGAGCACAACAGGTGTTAAAATACGACCTTTGGTAATTTGGAAGATAAAAACTGTTCCTAATGCACTCTTGGAGTTGATTAAGATGATTCCCAGGCAAATGTTAAAAGTGTCGTGTGGTTGCTTGTAGCTGAATTGGTAAGGTAACCTAAAGAAAGAGATGAGCTAAGAAAAGAATTGGCTAGTTTACAAACAGAATTTAGAGGGAATATAGAAAACTTTCTTGGTTGGAAATAAAAGCTATTTCTCATCTCTAATCTCTTTTGCCTTTAATGGATTCTCAAGGTAAAAATGAAGCCTGATGACAAAGATCAAATTAGAGTAAGGCTGAAAGATCTTTCATTAAGACTTAGGAATACAGTATTAAGTCTTAAAAATTAAGTCTTAACAAAAAAATGAGAATTATTTTCTGCAATAATTAAGGCCATGCTTAGTGGGGCTTCTCAGCTGGAGAAAAATGACTTTTTAGGAAACTTTATGTAAGTGTGGTCTCACAGAAGTCTGATCCCAAAGTAACAGTGATTACATCTAGAAAGGGACACTGAAAAACAGTTTTGAGTATAACTTTTGAAACACGAAGTAGACAATAATCAGGTATGTATAAAGTACACAAAGTTGTAATGACAAAAGAGCAGCGTAATCAAACTGAAAGGAGCTGACACTGTTCAACTTTTTGAAAGTAAATTTATTCCCTCAATTTGATATGGGCAGGAATCAGGTTGAAAAAGGTACTCAGCAGTAAGCACAGGCTCTTTCTTCAGAAATAAGATGTGATGGAAAAGAGATGTTTCAGAATCAAGGGGTAAGAGGGTTGTGGCAAGATCTGAAGAGAACATTGGAAAAGAGGGCCACCCCCAGAGAGTAGAACCAGGATCTAATAAAGGAACATTACCCAAACCCTGAATCGGGTGTTCTTGCAACATTTCCCAGGCAGGGAAATGATTTAGAATGAATATTGAGATTATTCTGTTCCTCTTCTTCTCCACATTTTTGAATGAAGTGTCATTTCTGAATGGAGAGTATGGGTTATTCTGTCTTAGCTTTGTTTTGTATTTGGACTCTAGAAGGCTTGACTTTTTAGGTAAAAATCTCTGGATCACAAGAAGCCACAACAAGACCTGATGTAGATCACGATCATCATGTCAAGGCTGAGTGGGTGGGACTTGTAAAGGTCTTGGGAGATGGTGAGTATATTTTGCATTGGAAATGTATGCAAATAATTGAGGCTGGAGGTCCTCTCTAGTAATTTGATTACGAAAATTGTCCTAATTTTCTGTCCTTTCCTTTATCCTTGCTCTTTAAAATGTAACCTTTAAGCTTCTGCCATTAATAAGTGGAGTCTGTTTCCCTACTTCTTGAATCTGGGATGAGGTTTTGGCTTTTTTTGCTAAATAACATAGCAGAAGTGATGATATTCCAGTTCTACACCTATGCCTCAAGATACTTTGCATGGTTCCTTTCTCCTTGGGATTTTGCTATTGTCAAGAGAACAAATCCCAGTTAGCCTGTCAGATGAGAGACACATGGAGGACAACTATGTCTTCCAGGTGGGACCATGGTAGAGTAGTTAGCTCCAGCTTACCTGCCTGCTGACTGTAGATGCATGAATGGCTCCACTGACATGAACTGAGCCTCACCCAGATCAGCCGAACTCTATAGTTGGATCTAGGGTTATTATAAATAATACATGTTTGATGTTTAAGAGTATTATATGACTGTATAATTTCTTATACAGTAATACTAACTAATATGCTGCCTTAAGTACCTGAGACTGGGTAGTGTATCAACAACAGAAACTTATTTCTCACAGTTCTGGAGGCTGGAAGGTCTAAAATAGAGGCAAGTTCTGTGTCTGGCAAGCGCTGCTGTCTGCTTCCCGGATGACACTTTGTTGCTCTTAGTTCTCCAGAGGGAACTAATGCTACATCCTTATATGGCAGAAGGGACGGAAGGGAATGAATCCACTTCCTCAAGCTCTTTTATAAGTGTCCTAGTCCCATCCATGAGGGCTCTGCTTTTCTGATTTAATCACCCCCTAAATGTTCCACCTCTTAATACTATCACATTTGTAATTAAATTTCACAACACATGAATCTGGGGGGACATTCAGCTATATGATTGCCTAAGACAAACAAGGAGAAAGATCCAACAAAACCATCCACAGAGTTTGGGATGCCCATCAGAATGGATGATTAGCATGTATCCCACCATAGGGATTCCCTCATGCATAGGCTCTGTCTGTGTGCGTGTTTGAGCTGTTATCCTAACCAAAAGGGTTTGCTGGCTACCAGGCTAGCTGCCTTCTCCCCCACCATCTCCAGCCTAGTGGATTGCCTATGATGTGAGCCACCAGTGTAAGTTGAGGCATGTTAGAAAACGCCGTGCTATAACTTCCTCATCTTCAGGGAAGTACACAGGAAATACGTTATGGGAGTGTTAGTAGTGGACACATCCACAATGAAGGTAGAGAAGCCAGCCGGTGTTAGCTGGAGAACAGTCACTGCAGCCCAGTGAAGAGACCTTTCTCTCTTTTCTTCCATCCTTCTACATCTCTGATATGGTTTGGCTGTGTCCCCACCCAAAATCTCATCTTGAATTGTAATTCCCATCATCCCTATAACCCCCACATGTCTAGAGAGAGACCAGGTGGAGGTAACTGAATCATGAGGCAGGGAGTTTCCCCCATGTTATTCTCATGATAGTGAGTTCTCACGAGATCTGATGGTATTATAAGTGCTTGGTAGTTCCTCCTGCATTCATTCTCCTTCCTGACGCCTTGTGAGGAAGGTACCTTACTTCCCCTTCAATTTCCTCCATGATTGTAAGTTTCCTGAGGCCTTCCTACCCATGCTGAACTGTGAGTCAATTAAAACTCTTTCCTTTAGTAATTATCCAGTCTCGGGCAATTCTTTATAGCATTGTGAAACTGGGCTAATACAGTCTCCAAACTGAAAGAAGCTGAAACCAGGAAGTATAGTTAGGGCCATAATAAGCAGATTATCCTCACTCCTGATGCAAAGCCCCATGGTTGGTTTTGGGGAAGAAAAAAAATATGATATTGTTGTTTTAAATTACACTGGATTGGGTTTTTAAAGTTGAAAGTGACCCCAAATCCATGGGATCTGAAGAAGATATCCTTAATGAACAGAAAATATTTGGTAGAAATTGGAGAAAAATAAAACTGTTTCAAGTGCAAAACTGAGCAAGTTAAAATTGTTCAATGAAATGCCCATAAATTGCTATCAATATTTTACATTTGCATCTGTTTTACAGTTTATGAAAAATATTTACAAATATGTTAGTATATATTCATCAATAAAAATACGTAACAATGGGGCGGAGCAAGATGGCCGAATAGGAACATCTTGCTATTCTGCATCTGCAGAGGTTTCTGCTTTTTGTTGTTGTTGTTGTTGTGTTGTTGTTGTTTAGCTGTGCCCTGTTAGTCTCTAACTCCCAGCGTGAGCGACACAGAAGACCGGTGATTTCTGCATTTTCAACTGAGGTACTGAGTTCATCTCACTAGGGAGTGCCGGACAATTGGTGCTGGTCAGCTGCTGCAGCCCAACCAGCGAGAGCTGAAGCAGGGCGAGGCATCGCCTCACCTGGGAAGTGCAAGGGGGAAAGGAATCCCTTTTCCTAGCCAGGGGAACTAAGACACACAACACCTGGAAAATCGGGTAACTCCCACCCCAATACTGTGCTTTAAGCAAACGGGCACACCAGGAGATTATATCGCACACCTGGCCGGGAGGGTCCCACGCCCAGGGAGCCTCCCTCATTGCTAGCACAGCAGTCTGTGATCTAACCGCAATGCAGCAGTGAGGCCATTGCCGAGGCTTAAGTAGGTAAAAAAAAGCGGCTGGAAAGCTCGAACTGGGTGGAACTCACAGCAGCTCAAGGAAGCCTGCCTGTCTCTGTAGACTCCACCTCTGGGGACAGGGCACAGCTAAACAACAACAACAACAACAACAACAAAAAGCAGAAACCTCTGCAGATGCAAACGACTCTGTCTGACAGCTTTGAAGAGAGCAGTGGATCTCCCAACATGGAGGTTGAGATCTGAGAACAGAGAGACTGCCTGCTCAAGTGGGTCCCTGACCCCTGAGTAGCCTAACTGGGAGACCCCACTAGGGGCAGACCGACAGCCCACACTTCACACGATGGAGTACACCCCTGAGAGGAAGCTTCCAAAGTAAGAATCAGACAGGTACACTCGCTGTTCAGCAATATTCTATCTTCTGCAGCCTCTGCTGCTGATACCCAGGCAAACAGGGTCTGGAGTGGACCTCAGCAATCTCCAACAGACCTACAGCTGAGGGTCCTGACTGTTAGAAAGAAAACTATCAAACAGGAAGGACACCTACACCAAAACCCCATCAGTATGTCAACATCATCAAAGACCAGAGGCAGATAAAATCACAAAGATTGGGGAAAAGCAGGGCAGAAAAGCTGGAAATTCAACAAATAAGAGCGCATCTCCTGCAAAGGAGCGCAGCTCATCACCAGCAATGGATCAAAGCTGGATGGAGAATGACTTTGACAAGATGAGACAAGAAGGCTTCAGTCCATGAAACTTCTCAGAGATAAAGGAGGAATTACGTACTCAGTGCACAGAAACTAAAAATCTTGAAAAAAGAGTGGAAGACTTGATAACTAGAATAATTAATGCAGAGAAGGTCATAAACGAACTGACAGAGATGAAAACCATGACACAAGAAATACGTGACAAATGCACAAGCTTCAATAACCGACTCGATCAACTGGAAGAAAGAGTATCAGCGATTGAGGATCAAATGAATGAAACGAAGCGAGAGGAGAAACCAAAAGAAAAAAGAAGAAAAAGAAATGAACAAAGCCTGCAAGAAGTATGGGATTATGTAAAAAGACCAAATCTACGTCTGATTGGGGTGCATGAAAGTGAGCGGAAAAATGGAACCAAGTTGGAAAACACTCTTCAGGATATCATCCAGGAGAACTTCCCCAACCTAGTAGGGCAGGCCAACAGTCAAATTCAGGAAATACAGAGAATGCCACAAAGCTACTCCTTGAGAAGAGCAACTCCAAGACACATAATTGCCAGATTCACCAAAGTTGAAATGAAGGAAAAAATCTTAAGGGCAGCCAGAGAGAAAGGTCAGGTTACCCACCAAGGGAAGCCCATCAGACTGACAGCAGATCTCTCGGCAGAAACTCTACAAGCCAGAATAGAGTGGAGACCAATATTCAACATTCTTAAAGAAAAGAATTTTCAACCCAGAATTTCATATCCAGCCAAACTAAGTTTCATAAGTGAAGGAGAAATAAAATCCTTTACAGATAAGCAAATGCTTAGAGATTTTGTCACCACCAGGCCTGCCTTACAAGAGACCCTGAAGGAAGCACTAAACATGGAAAGGAACAACCGGTACTAGCCATTGCAAAAACATGCCAAAATGTAAAGACCATAGGCTAGAAGAAACTGCATCAACTAACGAGCAAAATAACCAGTTAATATCATAATGGCAGGATCAAGTTCACACATAACAATATTAACCTTAAATGTAAATGGACTAAATGGTCCAATTAGAAGACACAGACTGGCAAACTGGATAAAGAGTCAAGACCCATCACTCTGCTGTATTCAGGAGACCCATCTCACATTCAGAGACACATATAGGCTCAAAATAAAGGGATGGAGGAAGATCTACCAAGCAAATGGAGAACAAAAAAAAGCAGGGGTTGTAATCCTAGTCTCTGATAAAACAGACTTTAAACCATCAAAGATCAAAAAAGACAAAGAAGGCCATTACATAATAGTAAAGGGATCAATTCAACAGGAAGAGCTAACTATCCTAAATATATATGCACCTAATACAGGAGCACCCAGATTCATAAAGCAAGTCCTTAGAGACTTACAAAGAGACTAAGACTCTCATACAATAATAATGGGAGACTTCAACACCCCACTGTCAACATTAGACAGATCAATGAGACAGAAAGTTAACAAGGATATCCAGGAATTGAACTCATCTCTGCACCAAGCGGACCTAATAGACATCTATAGAACTCTCCACCCCAAATCAAGAGAATATACATTCTTCTCAGCACCACATCACACTTATTCCAAAATTGACCACATAATTGGAAGTAAAGCACTCCTCAGCAAATGTACAAGAACAGAAATTATAACAAACTGTCTCTCAGACCATAGTGCAATCAAACTAGAACTCAGGACTAAGAAACTCAATCAAAAACACTCAACTACATGGAAACTGAACAACCAGCTCCTGAATGACTACTGGGCACATAATGAAATGAAGGCAGAAATAAAGATGTTCTTTGAAACCAATGAGAACGAAGATACAACATACCAGAATCTCTGGGACACATTTAAAGCAGTGTGTAGAGGGAAATTTATAGCACTAAATGCCCACAAGAGAAAGCAGGAAAGATCTAAAATTGACACTCTAATATCACAATTAAAAGAACTAGAGTGGCAAGAGCAAACACATTCAAAAGCTAGCAGAAGGCAAGAAATAACCAAGATCAGAGCAGAACTGAAGGAGATAGAGACACAAAAAATCCTCCAAAAAATCAATGAATCTAGGAGTTGGTTTTTTGAAAAGATCAACAAAATTGACAGACCGCTAGCAAGACTAATAAAGAAGAAAAGAGAGAAGAATCAAATAGATGCAATGAAAAATGATAAAGGGGATATCACCACCAACCCCACAGAAATACAAACTACCATCAGAGAATACTATAAACACCTCTACGCAAATAAAACTAGAAAATCTAGAAGAAATGGATAATTTCCTGGACACTTACACTCTTCCAAGACTAAACCAGGAAGAAGTTGAATCCCTGAATAGACCAATAGCAGCCTCTGAAATTGAGGCAATAATTAATAGCCTACCAACCAAAAAAAGTCCAGGACCAGATGGATTCACAGCTGAATTCTACCAGAGGTACAAGGAGGAGCTGGTGCCATTCCTTCTGAAACTATTCCAATCAATAGAAAAAGAGGGAATCCTCCTTAACTCATTTTATGAGGCCAACATCATCCTGATACCAAAGCCTGGCAGAGACACAACAAAAAAAGAGAATTTTAGACCAATATCCCTGATGAACATCGATGCAAAAATCCTCAATAAAATGCTGGCAAACTGGATTCAGCAGCACAACAAAAAGCTTATCCACCATGATCAGTGGGCTTCATCCCTGGGATGCAAGGCTGGTTCAGCATTTGCAAATCAATAAACGTAATCCAGCATATAAACAGAACCAAAGACAAGAACCACATGATTATCTCAATAGATGCAGAAAAGGCCTTTGACAAAATTCAACAGCTCTTCATGCTAAAAAGTCTCAATAAATTTGGTATTGCTGGAACGTACCTCAAAATAATAAGAGCTATTTATGACAAACCCACAGCCAATATCATACTGAATGGGCAAAAACTGGAAAAATTCCCTTTGAAAACTGGCACAAGACAGGGATGCCCTCTCTCACCACTCCTATTCAACATAGTGTTGGAAGTTCTGGCTAGGGCAATCAGGCAAGAGAAAGAAATAAAGGGTATTCAGTTAGGAAAAGAAGAAGTCAAATTGTCCCTGTTTGCAGATGACATGATTGTATATTTAGAAAACCCCATTGTCTCAGCCCAAAATCTTCTTAAGCTGATAAGCAACTTCAGCAAAGTCTCAGGATACAAAATTAATGTGCAAAAATCACAAGCATTCTTATACACCAGTAACAGACAGAGAGCCAAATCAGGAATGAACTTCCATTCACAATTGCTTCAAAGAGAATAAAATACCTAGGAATCCAACTGACAAGGGATGTAAAGGACTTCTTCAAGGAGAACTACAAACCACTGCTCAGTGAAATCAAAGAGGACACAAACAAATGGAAGAACATACCATGCTCATGGATAGGAAGAATCAATATCGTGAAAATGGCCATACTGTCCAAGGTTATTTATAGATTCAATGCCATCCCCATCAAGCTACCAATGAGTTTCTTCACAGAATTGGAAAAAACTTCTTTAAAGTTCATATGGAACCAAAAAAGAGCCCGCATTGCCAAGACAATCCTAAGTTAAAAGGACAAAGCTGGAGGCGTCATGCTACCTGACTTCAAACTATACTACAAGGCTACAGTAACCAAAACAGCATGGTACTGGTACCAAAACAGAGATATAGACCAATGGAACAGAACAGAGTCCTCAGAAATAATACCACACATCTACAGCCATCTGATCTTTGACAAACCTGACAAAAACAAGAAATGGGGAAAGGATTCCCTATTTAATAAATGGTGCTGGGAAAATTGGCTAGCCATAAATAGAAAGCTGAAACTGGATCCTTTCCTTACTCCTTATATGAAAATCAATTCAAGATGGATTAGAGACTTAAATGTTAGACCTAATACCATAAAAACCCTAGAAGAAAACCTAGGTAGTACCATTCAGGACATAGGCATGGGCAGGGACTTCATGTCTAAAACACCAAAAGCAATGGCAGCAAAAGCCAAAATCGACAAATGGGATCTAATTAAACTAAAGAGCTTCTGCACAGCAAAAGAAACTACCATCAGAGTGAAAAGGCAACCTACAGAATGGGAGAAAATTTTTGCAACCTACTCATCTGACAAAGGGCTAATATCCAGAACCTACAAAGAACTCAAACAAATTTACAAGAAAAAAACAAACAACCCCAACAAAAAGTGGGCAAAGGATATGAACAGACATTTCTCAAAAAAAGACATTCATACAGCCAACAGACACATGAAAAAATGCTCATCACCACTCGCCATCAGAGAAATGCAAATCAAAACCACAATGAGATACCATCTCACACCAGTTAGAATGGCAATCATTAAAAAGTCAGGAAACAACAGGTGCTGGAGAGGATGTGGAGAAATAGGAACACTTTTACACTGTTGGTGGGATTGTAAACTAGTTCAACCATTATGGAAAACAGTATGGCAATTCCTCAAGGATCTAGAACTAGATGTACCATATGACCCAGCCATCCCATTACTGGGTATATACCCAAAGGATTTATAAATCATGCTGCTATAAAGACACATGCACAAATATGTTTATTGTGGCACTATTCACAATAGCAAAGACTTGGAATCAACCCAAATGTCCATCAGTGACAGACTGGATTAAGCAAATGTGGCACATATACACCATGGAATACTATGCAGCCATAAAAAAGGATGAGTTTGTGTCCTTTGTAGGGACATGGATGCAGCTGGAAACCATCATTCTTAGCAAACTATCACAAGAACAGAAAACCAAACACCACATGTTCTCACTCATAAGTGGGAACTGAACAGTGAGATCCCTTGGACTTGGGAAGGTGAACATCACACACCGGGGCCTATCATGGGGAGGGGGGAGGGAGGAGGGATTGCATTGGGAGTTATACCTGATGTAAATGACGAATTGATGGGTGCTGCCTAGTTGATGGGTGCAGCACACCAACATGGCACAAGTATACATATGTAAGAAACCTGCACGTTATGCACATGTACCCTAGAACTTAAAGTATAATAATTATAATAATGATAAAAAAGCAAACAAACAAAAAAACGTAACATTTAGGCCCAGCACAGTGGCTCATCCCTGTAATCCTAGTACTTTAGGAGGCCAAGGCTGGCAGGTCACTTCGAGCTCAGGAGTTCAAGACCAAGTTGGGCAACATGATGAAACCCTGTCTCTACAAAAAATACAAAAATTTAGCCAGGCATTAGTGGATTGTGCCTGTAGTCCCAGCTACTTGGGAGGCTGAGGCTGGAGAATTGCTTGAACCTGGGAAGTGGAGGTTGCAGTGAGCTGAGATTGTGTCACTACACTCCAGCCTGGGTAACAGACTGAGACCTCATCTCAAAAAAGAAAAAAATTACATAACATTCATTTAAGTGTTTTGTAAACTGTAAAGTTCTATGACAATGAAGCATTATATCACGTATAATTCCAAATGTTTGTTTCCAAATATTTTATTATTTTAAAAGTAGAGAGAGTTACTAAATATCTAAAACTACCTTCACTTGCTCCTAAATTGAATGATTTTTTTTTTCACATCCTCACATGCTCTTCCATGACTGGTTGGTTACAGCCTATAAAAATAAGAATTTCTGACTTTTTTTTCAAATGTACCCTATTCATACAAGACATTTCAAACCTTAGAGTTAATTTTAACCCAGGAATTTTCAAATTTGTTGACAGACAAAATTATTGCATATTGGCGTACTATCTACTTTGCTGAATGTTCATGTGTTTTGCCTGCTGCATATGCAGTGCTGGTTCGAGATTGCTTTTATGCATGTTTTGCTCTCTGTGTTAGTCAGGGTTCTCCATAGAAACAGAACCAATAGGAGACAGACAGATAGGTAGAGAGAGATTTATTATGAAAGACTGGCTCACACAATTATAAATGCTGAGATGGTTCCTCTTCTGTAATGCTATACTCACATTAACTTATTCATATCCAACAAAGGCTTAATATAATGGGCCTCCTTTTGAGAATTATTCATCCCTAAGACTCACAGAGTCATCTACCCATTTAAGCATGTCCTGCCATACTCACACTATGTGTCTGAACTGATTTTAACCCCAAGCTCCTTTTAATGTTGAAATCATTACACCTTCTCCCACCTCCCATTAGCACTTTACTTCTTAAGTTTTTTTTTTTTTTTTTTTTTGGTCTTCTTTCCTGAATAGGCCACAATAGTTTTCTCCTTCCTTTTAACCAATCTTGGTGCTGTAGTCTTCCATCTTGGATCTAATGACTACAATTGGATTTATTTGCCTAAAATCTATTTGTCTCATAATAGATTATTGATTCCATAAAATATTATTTTTTTCTGCATGAAATATAGTATTATTGTATTAATAACATGAAAAAGTTGAAACTTACCTTGACATGCAAAGTCCCCCATACTCTAACCTCTTTAGTTCTCCAATTTCATCTCAGCACCAATGAGAGTTCATCTCAACCCCATTCTCAAACAACAATGCTCTATTACAGCAAGGATGATTTTTTACTCTCCCCTCAAATTACCTGCTTGGGCTACACTTTAAGTCCTTCTTCAAAATCTTCCTGCCTGCCATGTCCTTCTATTTGTTTCACATTCAAGTTCTAGCAGACTTCAAGGTTCAGATGCACTCTGACTTCTTACAGGAGCTCTAACAACCCGGACCATATCAATCCAAGTTACCAATTTCTCTGTACAAAAAAAGGGCCTTGTAGTCGTCACTTGTTTTATTGTTGAGTGGAGATGACACATAACAACTAGTTATTTATAACATATCTTTTCTTTGAGAAGGATTTATAGACACTTCCTACATCTACTTTTTTTTTACAGTTCACAATGCATTTCAGCATGCATTCCCTCATTTGATCCTTATGAAAACTCTTGCCAGAGAGGCAGGACAGATATTAATCTTGTTTGAAGATGAGAAGCTGTGGCTCAGAGCAAACAGGACTCAAAGAGTTTAGAAAATAACCTCAGGTTAGGGGACTTGGAATGTCAGGGTTTTGAGCTCAGGGCTTTGGACTTCTTTTGCCGTGTTCCAGCTGTATACCTCAAGATTGTTTTATACATTAAGCAAATGAAGTATGTGCATGGAAGTCTTTTATCATTTGTATGGGATTATGGCAATGAAAGTTTTTAAAATTATATTTTTGTAATGTTCTCTATTTCAGAAGCAGGGATTACATTTTATATTCCCAAAATTGATTCTTTCAAGAGGTAGCTAATCTGAGTTTATTATGTATTCTAAAGGTACTAGGATTTGAGGATATAATGATGAAAGTACGTGTTTCTGTCCTTATAGAGTTTGTAGTCAAGATGATAATCCTCATAATAGCGAGACAAATGACTAAGGAAGGGCAGAAATAAAGAATAGAGGATGAAGAGGGCAAAGAAGGAAAGAATGAAATGTTTTTTCAAAGCAGAAAGAAAACTAACATAATGAGTATCTGCTTTATGAACTGTGCTAGGCTCTCTGACATATTTAATTATTGCAAAATATTACAAAATATTACTATTACTGTCACCCAAACTGAAAGCCTGAGAAGCTAAGAGATTTTTAAAAGGTCATGCAAATAATGCTGAGTTCATAGTAATACTGATAAATTGTTTCATTGAGTCAAACACTAGCTACAAATGTATTATCTAAAACATTATTTCTATTGAAAGAAAAAAAACAAAAAACAAAACTGGGTTCCCCAACACTGCCTCTGTTTTATTTTAAACGGAATACTTTAGCATTCCTGAAGTATCAATAGGCAGAAGTCCATTTTGGCACAATATGGTCTAAGTTATGTTGATGAGCAAAGGGCAGGTATATCTTAACAAATACAAAAGTTATCTAGGAAAGCTTCATTTTGTGAAATTACTATTTTAGAACACTTTGAGAACTTCTGCATACTTATCAAAGCCATACTTAGCCTACTTTGAGAGTTCAACCAGCCATTGATAATTGAATAATAAGCCAGATTTTTGCTAATAATACATTTTTACAGTGCCTAAGTGTTCAGCTGCCACCACCAACAATCTGATGAGAGTAGAAAGAGTACTGCACATCTGAAATATAAGGATATATCCACAGTAGGATTAGCTGGGTGATGATGTTCACCTGTAAAATTACATATTAGATCTCTGTACCCTGTCAAATATTTAAGTAACAGATCAAACAAGAGAGCCTTTGTCAACCTCTTATTTGGAACCAGATGCACCCTAGACTTTGTCACCATCTGCCTATTTAATCTTAGATATGAAAACATCATATTAGTTCTAAATGCCCAGTAATTACATCTGATTGTTTAGGACATGAGGTATAGGACTTACTATATGCAGGTGGTATGAGTTTATTACTTATTGCAGGTGGTATGAGTTTTAATAGAACTATAATATTCATGGCAAACTGGACAATTTATTTATAATTCAACCTGAGTGAAATTCATTTCATCAAGAAAGTAGATAGATACTTCAATCATTAGAAAAAAATCACAGTCCCTTTTGTTGTAGTAATTTTTCTTTTTATAATAAAATTTTTTCTTGTGGAAGAAAAACGACTTTGCTGTAATTGGTTTCTACTATACTTTATTCTTTTATGCATACACCTGTCTTCTTATCTGCATGTCTCTTAGATTTAAGGCTGCAGCATTGGCTCTAGTTCATGGTGGTATTTGTGATGCACTATGGATTGAATTGAAATCCTTTGAACTCATTTAGGTTGTGACATTTTATGGCAGATTAATTAACATGATTCGTAGTTACTTTAGCCTCAGTGGGAAAAATGAACAGGTTTCTGATGTGAAATTCTCTCTTTGGCCTCTCTCTCTTCCTGCCTGATTACATTGGCAATCTCTAAATTATCATGTTTCCTTTACAACTTATTGAACAATGGTATTTGGGTTGCATACATAGCTAATTTAGTATTTGTGGATGAAGTAAAAACCCTTGCAGTACCAGGTGTTTGTAACTCAATACCTATTTTTGAATCAAGGGACACATGAACTTACTGGGAATAGAACATCGCAAATGCTGGATGAGTCTCTGTTCTTACGATTTGTCCCAGCAACGCATCAGCTCGACCTGCCTGAAAAGTAAAAGTTGAGACTACCTTATGCCATAGCGCCAAGTTGCCAAGAAACTGACTCCTAAGAGTTCTTTCTTTCTAGACAGTTCAAATTCATGCCAGGTAACATGAAATTTTTTTTATCTAAGACTGGTGACTGAATCAGGAAGTGACAATCTTCTTCTACTTCATTATCCATGAACATTTTAGCTTCAACTGTAATCATTTTCAAAGGTTTTGTCTGTTTTAGGCAATCCAATCCATATGTGAATTACATCTAACAGAATACTCTATTAAGTAAGATGAAGAGGGAGTTAACTCTTGATTTTTTTTAGCTGATTTTCCAGTCAGTTATTTCTCCTTAATTTTTTTTCCTCTTATGTCTTCTCTCTCAAGCTTTCTGCTCCCATTTGGTTATTTTACTGCTCATTAATTCTAAAAAAAAAAAAAAAAGAAAAGAAATTGGACAACGCTCAGACTTGTTAACAGTTCTGATAAAAGGTGTACTAAAACTGAAGGAAAAGAGAATCATGAAGTCTTTGAGCTGAAGGAAATTTAGAAGACATATAGTTCAATTCTCATATTTAGATATAAAATTTTAGAATTAGGTGTTAGGTGAATACCCAAAAATATTGGAAAAGAGATTAGCCTGGCAAAAACATTTAACAAGTAATGAGCACAATAATATCTGGTGTTATGTGGAGTTTTCATTTTTAATATCTCTACTAAAATTTGAGAGTTGAATAATGAATTTCAAAAGTCTTATGATACTATGGCCCATTTTTGGTGGATACTGTAATAATTACTGCTCTTAATTCATGGATACAAAACTACTGTTCATCATTGTTATATCATTGGCCCAGTTTTTCAATATTTTGGTGGGTACTGTAATTCAAATCTTTTGGTTCCAATCAAAATTTTTTTTCTTTATACCATGGTACACTTGAGATAAATAATTCAAAAATGACAAGAATTATTAATATGTACTTTGGAATTATATTATCTTTATGTTTGTGCTCCTTTTTTTTTTTTTTTTTAAAGTATGACATTTATAAACATACTTATGTTCAGAGAGTATTTCCACACCATCTGATGAATGTTAATCTCATCTCATAACACTTCGGGACTTCTGGTTTGGATCAGTCGACTTTAGATATTATTACACTCTAATTCAATGCTCTCTCTCCAAGAGACAGAGGAGAGGTTTTACATGGCTGTGGAGAAGCTTATTTAAAATTTTATAAAACCAGTGGCCAGGGAGAGTGTCAGGCCTCTCTCAGTCCCAGGCACTGTTTGGAGCTGCAGGAGGCTACAGTCCATTCTTGTGATTGTCGGACAGTTACCAATGTGGTCACTGGTTCTCTCCAGGCTGCAGGCCTTCAAATGCTAGGTCTTTCATGGGCTTCATTTGGTGGTTCTTTGAGGCCTTAACTGTTCAGTTCCCTGGCCTGGTTACCCTACTGAGATATATTCTTCCTCCCATTGTCTCCACAGATGACTATTGTTAAAATAAAAACTTTAGACAAAATTAATTTAACACACTTTATTTGAGTAAAGGATGGTGAATGAATTGGGCAGCTCTCAAAACCAGAAGAGGTTCAGAGAGCTTGACTCCAGCAGCTTGAGCAGTGGGCTTTTACAGACTAAATGCAGAAGCAAAGTAAAGGGCTCTACTAGATTGGCTACAGCTGAGCCTTTGCCATATATGGGTATTATCCATGAACATTTCAGCTTAAACTGTAATCATTTTCAAAGGCTTTGTCTGTTTTAGGCAATCCAATCCATTTGTGAATTGGATGAAAGGCCCCAAATTATTTAATCGTTGGGCTAGCTGGCTATCTATGACTGGCTGAAGCTTGATTCAAAATTAATCAGTTTCTGCATAGCAAAGGAAACAGTAGACGGTATGAAGAGACAACTGGTGAAATGGGAGAAGTATTTGCAAAACCAAACATCTGATACAAGGAGTTAATATCCAAAATACTATAGGAACTCCAACAATCCAGTAGCTAGAAAACAAATAACTCAATTAAAAAATGGGCAAAGTTCCTGAACAGACATTCTCAAAGGAAGATATATAAATGCCAACAGGTATAAATACTCAACATCACTAACCATCACAGAAATGAAAATCAAAACCATAATGAGATATCACCTCATACTTGTTACAATGAATTTTATCAAAAAGAGATGAGAGAATAAATTTTGGCAAGGAAGTGGAGAAAAGGGAAACTTTGAACCTTTGCTTGAGAATGCAAGTTAGCATAACCATCATGGAATACAGTGTGGAAGTTCCTGGAAGTTCCTTAGAAAGCTAAAAATAGAATTACCATATGCTCCAGCAATCCCACTACTGGTTATATATCCAAAGGAAATAAAACTATTTTGAAGAGATATCTGCACTCTCATGTTTATTGCAGCAATATTCGCCAATAACCAAGATATGAAATCAACCTAAGTGTCCATCAACAGATGAATGAATAAAGAAAATGTGGTATATGTTCATAACGGAATACTATTCAACTTAAAAAAGTGAAAATTTGTTTTCAGTTGCAACAGTATGGATGAACCTGGAGTATATCACGTTAAGTCAAAGAAGCTGGGCACAGAGACACAAATACTGCATGATCTCACTTATAGGTGAAGTCTAAAAATGTTTGGCTCATAGAAGCAGAGAGTAGAGTGCTGGCTACCAGGGGCCACGGTTTGGGAGTTGGAGAGATATTGGAAAAAGGATACAAAATTTCAGTTAGATGGGAACCATAAGTTCAAGAGATCAACTGTGCCATATGGTGACTATAGTTAATGTATTGTATTTTTTTTAAATTAATTAATCATTTTTTTTTTTTTTTGAGACACAGTCTTGCTCTGTCGCCCAGGCTAGAGTTCAGTGGTACAATCTTGGCTTACTGCAACCTCCACCTCCAGGCTGAGGCATTTCTTCCTGCCTCAGCCTTCTGAGTAGCTGGGATTACAGGCACGCACCACCAGACCTGACTAATTTTCATATTTTTTAGTAGAGATGAAGTTTTGCCATATTGGCCAGGCTGGTCTTGAACTCCTGACCTCAGGAGCCTGGGGAATGATGGATTGAGTACCATAATGGGAGGAATAAGTTAAATGTTCCACCACTACCGATCTTACCCCATGGAGGAAAAGAGAAAGAAATAGCTTATTACCTGATGACTTAAATCTCCTCGGGAAGATATCCCTCCCTTCCCAACAGAAGAAGTTACTTTTTGGAGAGTTAAACTGTGTGATTCTAGGACCATGAATCAAGCTTCCTTTGAACATGACTGCAGATAACTTAGCATCTTTTAACCTGTGAGTCATTCCAATATTTCTGCACCAGTTAGTAGCCCCTTGGGGCCAGAAAGACATCCCAGTTGGTGTTTTATTTACATAGTACTATATGTTTAAATATGTAAATTGATAGATAATGCATTATATGTATGCAAAAATTATATATTGTTTTCCGAGTTTTGACAATCATGCCTAACAGAAGTGATTGTGTGACTTTAAATAGACACTTGGGAACAGGTATTTAAATGTCAGGTATAGACCCAATAATAGCTGACCTCTGAGCTGTCCCCCAAACAGTAATAAAACTAACACGAAGTTTTTGTTTGTTAAAAAATGAAGATTCCAGAGCCCTACCATGGGTGAGTCAGAATGGGAAGGGACATCCTGAAGTCTGCATTTTAAACAAATGTCAGACCTGGTTTTCATGCAAATGAAATTTGAGAATCACTGATACTGGCAATGGGGAGTTAGTGATGAATTTCGAATAAGAGCACAACAGGACAGCAGCAGTATTTTTCTATGCCAGGTTGTTCTGGAGAGTGGACTGGAGGAGAGAGAGAGGCTAAAAAGTTGATGGAGGACCCCAGGTAGGGAGCCTTGTAATTGCCCAAGTGAGGAGGTAGATTTGCTGGTGACAGCATGGAAGGAAATTAAAAGATGAGAACAAGAAAGATGATAAATTACAATGAAATCACAACACAGAGGGAAGGAGTCTAAGGTGACTCCAAGCTTTTAAGTTTGGTTGATGGGGACACTCTACCCTCCTCTTCACGGCAAACATAGCTGCAGAGAAGGATAGTGGCAGCTGCTGACTGTGGATGCATGCTGATCTGTGGGCAGCTTCATGTCCCACACGTGTGAGTCATGCTCTGTTTGGGAGCATAGGTACACATAAGAAAACTTGGCTCTGTTCTGCGTGTGGTGTCTCCCTACTCTACTCGTGGTTAGAAGGGTTAGAGCCCTGGGTAAAACCCAGTAATGCTAATGCTGCCACGTTTAGGCTGAAGTTAGGCAGTTGGGTTTTAGGCTCCCCTAGCATTTAGCTTACTAGGAATTTTCTTTTAAAGCAATTTTTAACTACTCATAGCATAATTACAATCTCTCATATTTATACAGCATTTTACAAAATTCTGCCATGTGGGTCATTCCATCTGCTCTTCAAGCAGCATTCTGAGCTGGATGGAGCTTGCACAGAAGTTATCTTTCTCATTATATCCAGGAGGAGAGTTTTGTGTCTGCTGCCCTTCAGGTGACAGACCCTTCATTTCCCACCTCCTCTCTACCTGGTCTTCAAGGCCCTGACCAAATGTCACTTCTTGAAACATTTACCTAATTCTCTCTGACAGTCTCTTATTTCTTTGAGTTGCTGTAGAACTTTCTACACACTTGCATTATAACTTTTATTTCATTTCTTTTCAATTGCTTATTTATTTCCCTCTCTCTCTCTCTCTGAACAGACTATGGGCCAGGAGGGCATCTTTTAAACCAAAGCTGTGATTACATCTGTATGGAAGAAGAAGACGGGGTTGAGAAAGTCAGGGTTGAGGAAGGATATATAAATTTCTCTCATCCAGTTATAGTCAAACAGCCAAGGTATTCAGTGGATGTCATGAGGTTTTTACCAGTCATATGCTGTCCTAAAGTCAAGGTTAGGGGAAGAATCCCAGACAGTTAAATGAGTCATGGAAGAATGCAGTTGGAGAAGGCAGAGAGAGAACACAACCCAGGATTCTCGGTCCCTGGGGCTTTCCCCTTATCTCAGTCTGTTTTATTTCAGTCAAGAGATAGTTGTTAGAGGGATCTCACCTACGATCCTTTTAGATTATCCATTGTATTTTAAAATCTGCCTAATTGTGTTCTATGAAATGCGCTATTCACTGACATGTTATTTACAATTCTGATATACTCTTTCCTTTTCATCAGTTTAGAAAATGCAATGAATGAGCTTTATTAACTCTAGCATCCCACAACGGCCTTCATTGTCATTATCTGTGACATTGTACTTTTTTTTTTTTTCAGGCCTTTTTAGAAAGTATTCATGGCTGAGTCAGTTTTATCTACAGTTGAATTTAAAATTTGTGGGGACCATTTTAAACGCATTGTGATAGTGCAAATAGGCAACACTTACCTGATTCCCTTCTTCCTCTAATTTTGTCATTCTGCTGAAAAGAGCTATTGATTGTGTCGGGTATGATTTGCTCTTTATAAAACCATGCTGCTTATTGCTCATGATTCCATCAACCTCCAGATTTTTATAAATTTCATCTTGTCAGGCCCGTTTCATCATTTTACTGTTGATATTAGACTTACCAGGCCATCATTCACAGTTTCACTTCTCTTGCCTTTTGTTAAATGTGTATTTACCCCCCATACGCCAAGATTATCTCTATTGTACAGTTGGTACTATAGTGACAAATTTCACTGTTTGAGATTTGCACAATATATTAAGCATAACCATTACAGAAAAACCTATTTTGAAATGCAGGTATCATGGGAAGTATGGCGTATCTTTAATATTTTAGTGACAATTTTTTTAAATCACATTGTTTTATATTGAAGTATCATCATGAGGACATCTAGCAGGAAGAGAGAATGTTGAAAAGTAGTGGGAGGAATGGCAAGTGGGGACAGAGGGTAAGTGAAAGGGTGTCTATGCCAGCTTCTTGCTATCTGGAATAAATGGCTCCTTTTTTTTCAAGGAAAAGAACTTCATTAGGTGTAACTGTCCTTCTCACCCTTCCCAAACGTCCCTATTATAATGCATGAAAAAGAATTAAACACCAAATTTTAATCTACATCAAATTTAGAAAGAGAAAAACACTTAATTCATAAATCAACTTTAGGGCAAGTGATACTTGGAAAAAAAACAGATAATTTGAAAGTGCTGTCTGTTTCCCAGAAAAAGAGTCTGGGTTCTCTATAATGATAGTAATCCCTAACATTTATTGAAAACTTACTGTGTGCCAGGGATTTTTATGTGCATGTTCTCATTTAATTCTTCTCTTAAACTTATGAGGTAGGTGCTATTATCCAATCTTACCTGCAAGAAACTGAGGTTACTTGTCCTGTGAATCAAAGCTAAGAATTGGTGAGGCTGGGATTCAGACCCTGTGGTCTAACACCAGAGCCCATGCTCTTCAGCACCACCTGTTATACTCAAGGTAGTGCCTGGCAGGATTAATCCTCTTTCCTGGAGTCTTTATTTTCCGCTAGAGCCTAGGAAGAATTCAGGCTCCGATCTTGTACTTACACTTGTGTATTCTGCTTTGGATTATTTTTTGGAGAGAAGGTCTCACTCTGTCACCCAGGCTGGAGTGCAGTGGTACAATCATGGCTCTCTGCAGTCTTGACCTCCTGAGTTCAACCCATCCTCCCACCTCAGCCTCTTGAGTAGCTGCAATTGCAGGTGCACACCACCATGCCTGGCTAATTTTTTTTATGGAGATGGGGTCTCACTATGTTGCCCAGGCTGGTCTCCTCCCAGGCTCAAGTGATCCTCTGTCTTGGCTTCCCAGAATGCTGGGATCAAGCATGAGCCACTGTGCTCAGCTGTTTGTTTGTTTGACAAATAATTATATGTATTTATTGTGTACAACATGATATTTTGAAGTATTTCTAAATTGTGGAATAGTTAAATTTAGCTAATTAGCAAATGCACTGAACGCCATATGCAGGGTTTGTAAAAAGAAAAAAGAAACAAAAAAAGGAAAAAAATAAATGCATTACCTCACAGTTATCATTTTTGTGATGAAAGCACTTAACATCCACTCTCTGCATTTTTCAAGAATGTAGTATATTATCATTAACTATAGACACTTTGATATATAACACCTAGATTGCTTGCTAAACATAGCCTTTCAACAGTAACATGTAAAATGGACTTATAGCACAAGATAAGTGATATTTATGAAAATCTGTGGAAGAGATTTAAAACTTTCAGTTGGGCAGGAATTCTTAATATGAAAAAGAAAGAAGGTAGTAAAATTTGCTAATTTAAAATTAACAAATGCAAATGCTGTATAATTTTTTTGAGAGGTAAGGAATGTTAACCATGTTGTTTCAATAAAAACAAATCTTTATTTAGTGCCTAAAGTTTGAAAATTACCATGCTGAATACAGTAATAGATCTCAAGAAATAGAAAAGCTAATGTAACATTTTATTCAGTTCTGATTAGATATAGTTAAACTTGCACTTTTATTCAACCATTTATTCACCCATTCATTCATTCATTCATTCATTTGATAAATGATCATGAGACCTCATTGGGTGCCAGTTAGCCAGTTAGGATATTGACTTGCATATAATAAGAAATAGAAAAGGATAAGGTTATAGTTATATCTAGGAAGAGCTACAGTATATCTAGAACCGATAAGCAGAAAAATCTAGCCATTATATGGTCGGTGAACACCATTTGGATCTTACAAATAATTTCTTATATTTGTTATCAATTCAGACGTTTACTTTTCCAGAACATACATGTCATGTCATGAGTTTTCCATCCCCATCAAGAACATCAAATTTAAAGGTAACCTATTGCCAAGGCATATTAACATTGATTACATGATGGGGATTCTGTATCAGTAAGGATTATCCCTGTCTCTTTTCAGGACTCTGGTATTGCTTTCATAATACAGATGCATGCTTTTAAAAAAAGCAAACAACTAAGTTTACCATGTAAATATATTGGAAACTGTTCCCAGGTATGCTGCAAGTAGAGATTTAATACCTCGGTTGTGCAATTAAATACCTGGCAAAAATAGCATGCTTTTTTTAGAAATATGTGTTCAATTCAATACCTCAGGACCCAGACTATGAATAAAGAGGCTATTATAAAGATGTGGTAAGAAAAGGAAATGACTATGTTGAAGAGATATCTGTACTCCTGTGTTTGTTTCAGCACTATTTACAATAGCCAAGTTATGGAATCAATCAAAGTGTCCATCAAGAGATGAATGGATATAGAAAATGTATACACTGGTGCAGTGGCTCATGCATGTAGTCCCAGCTACTTGGGAGGATTGCTTGAGCCCAGGAGTTGAGGCTGCAGTGAGCTGTGATCATACCACTACCCTCCAGCCTTGGGAACAGAGTGAGATCTTGTCTCTCAAAAAAAAAAAAAAAAGGAAAGAAGAAAGAAAATGTGGCATATATATTCTTCAGTCATATTTTTTAAAAAAGTGAAATCCGACCAGGCATGGTGGCTCCCAGCACTTTGGGAGGCCAAGGTGGGCGGATCACCTGAGGTCAGGAGTTACCAGCCTGGCCAAACATGGTGAAACCCCATCTCTACCGAAAATACAAAAAAAAAAAAAACTTGCCAGGCGTGGTGGCAGGAGTCTCTAAACCCAGCTACTTGGGAGGCTGAGGCAGGAGAATCACTTGAACCTGGGAGGCCGAGGTTGCAGTGAGCCGAGACCGTGCTATTGCACTCCAGCACAGGCAACAAGTACGAAACTCCATCTCAAAAAAAAAAAAAAATTAAAAAAAAAAAGAATCTGTCACTCACAGCAACATGGATGAACCTGGAGGACTTTATGTTAAGTGAAAAAAGTCAGGCACAGATAGATAAATACATGTTCTCACTCATATGTGGAAGCTAAAATTTGACTAATAGAAGTAGACAATAAAATAGTGGTTACTAGAGGCTGGGAAGGTTTAGGGGAGGTGGGAATACGGAAAGGTCTGGTTAGAGGTTACAAAACTACAACTATGTAGGGGGAGTACATGCTAGTGCTCTGTAGCTCTGTAGAGTGACTATAGTAAATAATAGTTTATTGCATTTGTTTCAAATACCTAGAAGAAAGGATTTTGAATGTTACCAACCCCCCAAAAAAATAAAGTTTGGAGGTGATAGATATGCTAATTGGCCTGGTTTGATCATTACACACTCTATACATGTATCAAAATATTACCCTGTACCCCATAAATATGTACAATTATTATGTGTCAATTAAAAATACATACCTAGGTTTTAAAAATAAATTTTAAAAAATTAGTGGTCTGGGTGCCATGGCTAATGCCTGTAATCCCAGAGGCAGGTGGATCACCTGAGGTCAGGAGTTTGAGACCAGCCTGGCCAACATGGTGAAAAAAACATGTCTACTAAAAATACAAAAATTAGCTGAGTGTGGTGGCACGCACCTGTAGTCCCAGCTACTCAGGAGGCTGAGACAGGAGAATCGCTTGAATCCGGGAGGCAGACATTGCAGTGAACCGAGATCGCACTAATGGACTCTAGCCTGGGTGACAGAACAAGACTCCATCACAAAAAAAAAAAAAAAAAAAAAAAAAATTAAAGAGATTTTTGAATCCTCTACCAAAATGACGTGAAAGGTACATCATAATTTTTATAACCTTATTTGCTATATTTTGTGTATACTACAATTTAACGCTTTAAAGTTGGCCTAGAATACTAGAAAAGCTTTCTGGAATTATATAGTTATACATCACTCAGATCCATTAAAATTGTGCCTAGAACCTTTATTGGAAACATAAGTATATTTTCTAACACGTGAGATTTTAAGTACTTAGTGTTATTTTTTTTTCTTTTTTCCTCTCCATAGAAGTAGACAGAATCCACTGGTATAATTACACTGGTGAAGATAGTAAATTGTGTTTTTGTTGTTTTTATCATTCCTCATTATTTTGTTTACATGAATAAACTTATTAAGACATTTTATTTATAAGTACAAAGACTCCCATAAGCCACTCTTTACAGCTTCCATCTTTTATTCCCTTTGTGAAAACGTGAAGTCCTCACAGCTGCTTTAGAGGTATTAGAAGGTCTGATTTGTTTGAAAAAGCTTCAGGGCTCATAGACAATGTTTAAAGAGGCTTTGGCAAAATAAAAGGTAGAAAGCTTTTAAGCAGCTGTAGGGATTCTGTCAATTGAGAAGTGAGCCCAAGATGGCAGCGTACATTGGAAAACCATTCAACTTGGGTCATTAGTGGCTTTTTGAGGTTAGTCTAACAGCTAGGGTAGTGTTATTATTGACTAAGGGTCCTTACTGACTGAGGAGCAAATTCAGCCTTATCTCCAGGGTCCTGCAAAAATGCTTTGCTAAGTAGCTGCAATGATCTAATTTAAGGAAAAAAACAAATAATTATAACCGCTCAGTTATATACCTTTAACTAAGGCGATCAAAACTGATTTCTAAGATGTTAGAAGGCCTTTTCAATCATGAAAGAGAATTGAAATTATGTAGTCATATTTTATTTTGTATTTAAAATATTCCTTTCACTTTGAAGTATCATTTTTTCCTCTTTGAAAAATTTATATTATTCATATCAAAGGTTTTAACTAACAATAAGAGAACTGACGGTTAGTGTACTTATTTTGTGTTTACTGAATGCTGATTTATCGTCTGTGCTAGATACTATGAAATAGGTAAAAAGCCAATAGGTGAAGTTTTTGCCTTCAGAAAGAATGTCCTCTCTTTGAGGGGGAAAAAAATGTACAAATGAATAATTAGAATAAATAGCAATGGAAGGAACTATAAAAAAATATACTGAGTTCCTTATGGTAGAAAATATAGATAAGCACACACCAAAATAATTTTTATAGGTACAGAAGTCCTCTTATAATATTACTGTAGCCCACAGAAGTGGTGTAGAGATCATTCAGATTTCAAAAAAAAAAAAAAATCAGGATTTAATGTCTGTTACTGTTACCTACAATTTAATTCACTTTGATTTCCCTAAGATAATTCCTACAAGGATCTTGCAAGATCCTTTTAATCCTTTCAATCACTGAGAAAGTAAAGGTCAAATGTCAAGATGGATAAACATGGCCCTGCCTCTTTTTTCAAGTGAGACAACACTCATGTCAGGGGTATCACGTAGACTTGAGATCTTTTTCTAAATCTTTCCTTGCCAAGAGCAGCAATAGAGGGAAAAAAAAGCATAACGGGGTCATCTAAAGGTGAGCGTTGAAGAGCATTGTGGAAGACCAGATGAGAGCATGTCCTTCAGTTCAGTGCTCTCAAAATTTGGTCAGGTGAGGCTCATGGACTGCTTGTACTAAATAGTGTTGAAATCGAGAGTTCAGTGTTTAGAAATTTCTATAGCAGTTTGACAAAGTAATTCTATGTCTGTCAATTTAATAATAAAATTTGGGGGTTATATTTTCTTACATCTTCATGGATTTTTTCTTTTTATAATGAGTTATTTTTATTGAAATTTGCAGTTTTATCAGTGTGCAATTGGTTCTTTATCACAAGTATTTTGAAAAGCCTTGTTCTAGTAGACAATTTGAACTCCACTAATTGAAAGTTGATAGCACATTTTGTTTTAAACTAGCTGCACAGCTTCTCCTGTTTTTCAACTGTGATGTACACAATATGTTCTTGTCAGGGTGACATTGGCAGTTGGGGCTTTATGGACTTCATGGTACAAGTCTGTCTGTGGGCTGTTTGAAGGAAGAACTTCTGGGAGGCAGGCACAATACAGAGAACTTTTGCCAGTGTTTTAGATGAATGGATGTATTTTCCTCAATAAATTGGTGGAGGTTTATGAACACAGAATATCACAGCAGCAAGGGAATAGCATTGGTCCCATAAACAACATCAAGGAAAATGCCAGGCCCTCTAGAATACTCGTAGGATCATAGGTACATTGCTTCAGGCTGACTGCTGCTATGCAGGTAAACACCAGCAGCCAGCATTTCCCTCTCTGGTGACTTAGAAGACCTAGTCTTAAACTCTGGTAAATAACTTGGAGGAAGTGAGGCCCAAAGAAGAAATTTCTGACATTGTAAGTAAGCCACATGGGAAGGGCAGGAAAGACATCCACAAACAAAAGCTCTCTGTTTCCTGTTTCCATTTCCTTCCAACTTGTTGCTGCTTTTTAAAAATGTGTGTATGTGTTTGTAAAGTTCTCAGGCACAAGTGATTCTAGACTCTTAGATGGTAGATGTCAGGAGCTCAGGATGAGCTATTTTTGGATTTGGTGGCTGGAAGTCAGAAAAGTCAGTATAAATTAATCTTACTTTAGATTGTACATAAATTGTCAGTAAATGCCTAATTTTAGTCCTTCCTTTTTGAAGGAAAAAAATAGTTGGACAAAGTAATCTATTTGCCTATAAATTCTGGGCTTTTATTTTTTAAAAAGGATTTTTAATAACTCTAAAGTATATTTCTGCAAATACATTTTAATTTGAGCATTGTGCTCAGGTCTTCATCTTCAATAAGAAAAAAGCTAAAGGCAGAATGACAATTATAGGAACCCCAGGAAATTATTTTACTAGTTGTTATTTTATTTAACTTTTTGTAGATAACTGTAGAGTTGCCTGTAGTGGTAGGAAATAAAAGAGCTAGTCTATGGATTTTTTACTTAGTTTTTCCACAAAATAACAAACACCTTGCATAACTGTAGTACAATATTACAACCAGAAAATTGACATAATCCACAGAATGTATTCAAATCGTACTAGTTTTACATGCACTTAAATTGCATTAAATTAATGTATACAAGTGTGTATATGTCTACGTTAATTTAATGCGATTTAAAGTGCAAGTCATGTCTGCATTAATTTTATGCAATTTTCTCCTATCTGTAGATTTGTGTTACCCAAGATAACAGAGCATTTGCATCCCAACTATCCCTTGTGCTGTCTTTCTATAACCAAAGCCACTTTACTCTTTCTCCACTCACATAACCCCTGGCAAACACTAATCTGTTTCCATCCTTATTATTTTTTAAATTTAAGTAATGCTATATAAGTTGAATCATACGGCATGCAAGATTATATGCTTGGCTTTTTAAACTCACGATTATCCCCTTTAAATCCATTGAAGCTGATTCAATAATTCATTCCTTTTTTTGCTACTGAGTAATATTCCCTGGTATGAATATACCAATGTTTTTAAAATGTTCACCCATTGAAGGACATTTGGATTGTTGCTTTAGACTCTTTTCTTTATATTGGAAATACTCCTCTCCATTATCTTATGTGAGAAATGTAGTATAAATTTACTGAGCACTCACGTGTGCCAGGTGGTGCACTAAACGTTTTTCATGCACCAACTTCTTCACAGAACAGCTCTCTGCAGTGGATGCTGTTACTGTCTGTGCTTGGTGAGTACCCCTAGCCTGAAGTCCCAGGAGTGATCTCAATTCCTGGATGCAGTAGCAACGTGTAGGCACCAAGCACAGCTTCCCCATCCTCGGAGGGAAAGCACTCATGGAGTGTGGGCAGCCTGTGGCCCAAGAACTCAAGCAGCTGCGTATTTACAAGAATGGCAGTGAGGTCAAAACTGGGAAAATGAAGTTGTCTTTTCTTTGGAGAGACTGGATAGTCTTGTTTGGGCAATCCCAAAATATAGAGGCCAAGACCTAGATTTATTCTACGATCGATCCTCAAGGCTTAGTCAGAATTTGAGGAGAATTTGGGTGAGGGGCAGGCACTGAAGCAGCAAAGCACACACAGCCATGAGGGGGATCATATGGTGGGGACATTTTGCTACAACCTGAGGGGGTGTGGGTTCATATCGAGAATGTAAGCAATGAACTGTTAGGGAGTGAAGAGACTGAGATGATGTCACTAGTTATGCTCTGGGATATGAGGTCAGCAGGACAGGAATGCTGTCAGCTTCTCTCATTTGCTTATTCATCTTTATAATGCTGTCAGTTTCTCTCATTTGCTTATTCATCTTTATTTGATCCTTCAGGGAGTTACAGTGGCCTCAGGTAGGTGTTGAGTTGATCACTTCAACAATTTTCCAGTAAGACTTATAAAAAACGTAAGAGGTGTTTGGTGGTGTTGCATAAAACACATACAGACACATACAATGGACCAGGAGAGAAGAGACCTTGGCTCTTGTTCTGAGTGGGCAGAGTCCTTCAGGCAAGTCACTTCATCATTCAGTGTCCTCAAATGCAAAATGAGAAGATAATTTTGAATAATTCTTCAACATTAAAATGGAATAATTCTGTGAAAAACACTGTGAACATTTCCATGCTATTTTGAACTATCACACTTAATTCCTAATACTATTGTTATTTAAATTGAACAACTTATATTGCAGAATTATTTAGGTGATGTTTATCTGGAGATAACTATACACTACATAATGAAGGTATATATGTACTCTATATAAATGCATTTTCCCATTTAGGAAATATAGAAAGAAGACTCTTTTTGGGGGGGTGTACCATTAGCAGCTTTAAATATTTTCTTTGTTTATATTAATCCAAATAAATGTGGTATTTTGTTTTATGATGCTTTCATTAGAATTTGAGCAGGGAAAGCCAGAGCGTAGACAGCAAAGGTAGAGGTGATGCTATGTGAATGCATGCTGCTAGCCAAGGTAAAATCCATTTGCTTACTGAATGGCCTCCATGGTCAGGGATGAAAAGAGAGGAATGAGATTTGAATAGGCAAAGCTCGGGAAGTCTTCTTAAAATTGTTTCCTCTTCAATTGATTAAAGATTCCTGTATACTGGAGACTCTCCTTTGGGAAAGAGTTCAGCATACAATGCATTGCATTACTAATATTCATACCTAGAGGTGATCTGTTAGGGAGTTAACTGGGGAGGGAATGAGATGAGGCAGAAGAGACAATAAGGGAAAAGAAACAGAGGAGCAGCCAGCAGAGGTCAGTCTTTTAAGGGCCTTTTTTTCTTTATTATTATTCTTTAAGTTCAAGAGTACATGTTCACAACATGCAGGTTTGTTACATATGTATACATGTGCCATGTCGGTGTGCTGCGCCCTTTAACTCGTCATTTACATTAGGTGTATCTCCTAATGCTATCCCTCCCCCCTCCCCCCAACCCACGACAGGCCCCAGTGTGTGGTGTTCCCCACCCTGTGTCCAAGTGTTCTCATTGTTCAATTCCCACCTATGAGTGAGAACATGCAGTGTTTGGTGTTCTGTCTTTGCTATAGTTTGCTCAGAATGATGGTTTCCAGCTTCATCCATGTCCCTACAAAGGACATGAACCCATCCATTTTTATGGTTGCATAGTATTCCATGGTGTATATGTGCCACATTTTCTTAATCCAGTCTGTCATTGATGGACATTTGGGTTGGTTCCAAGTCTTTGCTATTGTGAATAGTGCCACAATAAACATATTTGTGCATGTGTCTTTATAGCAGCATGATTTATTAATCCTTTGGGTATATACCCAGTAATGGGATGGTTGGATGAAATGGTATTTCTAGTTCTAGATCCTTGAGGAATCGTCACACTGTCTTCCACAATGGTTGAACTAGTTTACAATCCCATCAACAGTGTAAAAGTGTTCCTATTTCTCCACATCCTTTCCAGAACCTGTTGTTGCCTGACATTTTAATGATCACAATTCTAACTGGCATGAGATGGTGTCTCATTGTGGTTTTGATTTGCATTTCTCTGACGGCAAGTGATGATGAGCATTTTTTCATGTGTCTGTTGGCTGCATAAATGTCTTCTTTTGAGAAGTGTCTGTTCATATCCTTTGTCTACTTTTTGATGTTTTTTTTTTTTTTTTTTTTCTTGTAAATTTGTTTGAGTTCTTTGTAGGTTCTGGATATTAGCCCTTTGTCAGACGAGTAGATTGCAAAAATGTTCTCCTATTTTGTAGGTTGCCTGTTCACTCTAATGGTAGTTTCTTTTGCTGTGCAGAAGCTCTTTAGTTTAGTTAGATCCTATTTGTCAATTTTGGCTTTTGCTGCCATTGCTTTTGGTGTTTTAGATGTGAAGTCCTTGCCCATGCCCATGTCCTGAATGGTATTGCCTAGGTTTTCTTCTAGGATTTTTTTTTTTTTTTTAAATTATACTTTAAGTTCTAGGGTACATGTGCACAATGTGCAGGTTTGTTACATATTTATACTTGTGTCATGTTGGTGTGCTGCACCCATCAACTTGCCAGCACCCAACTTCTAGAGTTTCTTCTAGGGTTTTTATGGTTTTAGGTCTAACATTTAAGTCTCTAATCCATCTTGAATTAATTTTTCTGTAAGGTGTAAGGAAGGGATCCAGTTTCAGCTTTCTACTTATGGCTAGCCAGTTTTCCCAGCACCATTTATTAAATAGGGAATCCTTTCCCCATTTCTTGTTTTCGTCAGGTTTGTCAAAGATCAGATGGTTGTAGATGTGTGATATTATTTCTGAGGACTCTGTTCTGTTCCATTGGTCTGTATCTCTGTTTTCATACCAGTACCATGCTGTTTTGGTTACTGTAGCCCTGTAGTACGGTTTGAAGTCAGGTAGCATGATGCCTCCAGCTTTGTTCTTTCAGCTTAGGTCTGCCTTGGCAATGCGGGCTCTTTTTTGGTTCCATATGAAGTTTAAAGTAGTTTTTTTCCAATTCTGTGAAGAAAGTCATTGGTAACTTGATGGAGATGACATTGAATCTATAAATAACCTTGGGCAGTATGGCCGTTTTCACAATATTGATTCTTCCTATCCATGAGCATGGAATGTTCTTCCATTTTTTTGTGTCCTCTTTTATTTCATTGAGCAGTGGTTTGTAGTTCTCCTTTAAGAGGTCCTTCACATCCCTTGTAAATTGGAGTCCTGGGTATTTTATTCTCTTTGAAGCAATTGTAAATGGGAGTTCACTTATGATTTGGCTCTCTGTTTGTCTGTTATTGGTGTATAAGAATGTTTGTGACTTTTGTACATTGATTTTGTATCCTAAGACTTTGCTGAAGTTGTTATCAGCTTAAGGAGATTTTGGGCGGAAACAATGGGGTTTTCTAAATATACAATCATGTCATCTGCAAGCAGGGACAATTTGACTTCCTCTTTTCCTAAATGAATACTCTTTATTTCTTTCTCTTGCCTGATTGCCCTAGCCAGAACTTCCAACACTGTGTTGAATAGGAGTGGTGAGAGAGGGAATCCTGTCTTGTGCCGGTTTTCAAGGGGAATGCTTCCAGGTTTTTGCCCATTTAGTCTGGCATTGGCTGTGGATTTGTCATAAATAGTTCTTATTATTTTGAGATATGTTCTACTGATACTGAATTTATTGAGAGTTTTTATCATGAAGGACTATTGAATTTTGTCAAAGGCCTTTTCGACATCTATTGAGATAATCATGTGGTTTTTGTCTTTGGTTCTGTTTATATACTGGATTACATTTCCTGATTTGCGAATGTTGAACCAGCCTTGCATCCCAGGGATGAAGCCCACTTGATCATGGTGGATAAGCTTTTTGATGGGCTGCTGGATTCAGTTTGTCAGTATTTTATTGAGGATTTTTGCATCAATGTTCATCAGGGATATTGGTCTAAAATTCTCTTTTTTGTGTGTGTGTCTCTGCCAGGCTTTGGTATCAGGAAGATTCTGGCCTCATAAAATGAGTTAGGGAGGATTCTCTCTTTTTCGATTGATTGGAATAGTTTCAGAAGGAATGGTACCAGCTCCTCCTTGTACCTCTGTTAGAATTTGGATGTGAATCTGTCTGGCCCTGGACTTTTTTTGGTTGGTAGGCTATTAATTATTGCCTCAATTTCAGAGCCTGCTATTGGTCTATTCAGGGATTCAACTTCTTCCTGGTTTAGTGTTGGGAGGGTGTATGTGTCCAGGAATTTATCCATTTCTTCTAGGTTTTCTAGTTTATTTGCATAGAGGTATTTATAGTGTTCTTTGATGATAGTTTGTATTTCTGTGGGATCAGTGGTGATATCCCCTTTATCATTTTTTATTGCATCTATTTGATTCTTCTCTCTTTTCTTCTTTATTAGTCTTGCTAGCGGTCTATCAATTTTGTTGATCTTTTCAAAAAAAGAGTTCCTGGATTCATTGATTTTTTGAAGGGTTTTTTTGTGTCTTTATCTCCTTCAGTTCTGCTCTGATCTTAGTTATTTCTTGCCTTCTGCTAGCTTTTAAATGTGTTTACTCTTGCTTCTCCAGTTCTTTTAATTGTGATGTTAGGATGTTGATCTTAGATCTTTCCTGCTTTCTCTTGTGAGCATTTAGTGGTGTGAATTTCCCTGTACACACTGCTTTAAATGTGTCCCAGAGATTCTGGTATATTGTGTCTTTGTTCTCATTGGTTTCAAAGAACTCTCCACCCCAAATCAACAGACTATACATTCTTCTCAGCACCACATCACACTTATTCCACAATTGACCACATAGTTGGAAGTAAAGCACTCCTCAGCAAATGTAAAAGAACAGAAATTAGGTGACTTCTTTAGGCTTCCTTAGCACTTCATTGGACATACAAGGATTCTGGGCTCGAGGGAACCCCTCCAGGAAAACCTAGAGTGAAGTGCCTCTATTATCATTCTGTCCTAACATTAGATATAAATTGCCACTGATAAAAATAACTTTACAAGGAAATTGCTCCTGAGGAAGAAATTCATTGTCTAACTGAAGCAAACAATTTCATCTGAATCTGAATAAAAGCAATAATCTTTAACAAAAAGCTTCTGTCAACACTAAACTCATTTTGCTAGTTTCTTAAAGTGTTTAACCTCAGCAATATGTCTTTCATGCTCATTAAAAGGGAAGCTTTGACATGCTTTTGTTTTTGGATGCTTATATCTCTTTATTAATTTCAGTTAAGTATCTTACAAGCTGTCATTTTCTTTCAAATGTTAATACTTAAAAAAATGGTGGATATTCTGATAAGCCTCAATGAATATGTTGTAACAGAGATTTTTGACTTTATTATGCACTTCTGTTTATTTCATTACTGATCATTTTACCACTTAGAAGACCAAAGCACTTCACAAACATTAAGAGGAAAACATGATCCATAGGAATATTTCTATTATGAGATAGTCAATTGCAAAAATAAGGCTAGTGTATGTTGATGTAACATTTACTGTAAACAAATTATTTGTTTATTATGGCATCTGGTAAAAGAAGTAGAACAGCTATAATTTATTGTTTGTATTACGGATGAGGAAACAGAGCTTACAAAGCTTATGGACAGTGACCAAGGCATTTAATTAGTAGGGGTGCAAAGAGAATCTAGAACTTATGGCTCCTGATTTATTTCTCCCTCCATCCCTCCCCTCTTCCCCCCTTCCTCCCTCCCTCCCTCCCTCCCTCCCTCCCTCCCTCCCTTCCTTCCTTCCTTCCTTCCTTCCTTCCTTCCTTCCTTCCTTCCTTCCTTCCTTCCCTCCTCCCATAGGATCTCACTCTGTTGCCTAGGCTGCAGTGCAGTGGTGTGATCATGGCTCACTGCAGCTTCAACTTCCCAGGCTTAAGTTATCCTCCTGCCTCAGCCTCCCAAATAGCTGGGATCACAGATGCATGCAGCCATGCCCAGCTAATTTTTTCTATTTTTTGTAGTAATGAGGTCTCACTATGTGGCCTAGGCTGGTCTCGAACTCCTGGGCTCAAGCGATCCGCCTGTCTTGGCCTCCCAAAGTGCTCGGATTAAGGGGTTAGCCACTGTGCCTGGCCTTCATTTTTTATTTAATCATTCAAATAAATGGAAAATATTCAGGACCATTTTGGACCTGTTGGATTCTCTGTGGTATTTCTTGTTTTGTTAACAACCTCTAATAAATAACTAAGAGGAGTCCTCAAAATTGTAGACAGGAATCCTAGTGACAAATTTGAATTCCTTAATCATTTCAACAATTTGAAAGGGTGAAGAAACTGAAGAGAGAGCAAGTGACTTGTGAGGCCTCTCTGGTGAGAGAAACAGAGATTGTAAGACTCCCATCCTCCTAGGGATGTGGGGATGCCACTGCCTCCTTGCCTCAAGCCTGGGGGAGTGGGCTTCCAACAGCTGGACCAGATTGCCCTAGGTATCTTCCTTCAGTTCATGACTCAATCCCAAGAGCAAGATAAGAAGAGGTCATCATTTTTGATTACTGAAACCCCTACAGGGCAAAGAATGAACTTGCATTTTTCGAGGACCACATGCATGGGGATACCATGGGAGAGAAGAGCTGATTAAAATCCTGCTTAAGAGACCTGTCCAGTGGGTGAGGGAGTAACAAAAGAGCAAGGACCCTAAGGTCCAAGTTAGTAATCTGGGGAGGAGGAGGAAGAGAAAAAAGAAAACCTTCTCCCTTCCCAGTCCCCAGGTTCTAGCCCCAACTGGATAGGGAGTAAGGGAGTAAGGGTTTTTTTTAATCTTTCAGTGAACACTGGAGTATTGAATTGGGATGTTTGACTTAAGATTGGAATAAGGATTGGAATATATGGAACTGGGTACTTTTAACTACGGAGTAGAGACTGTGTGTTTGCAACTTAAAAGAATTGGATGTTTTTTGCTGTAGTAAAACCAAAAATAGGCCAGGAGCAGTGGCTCACACTTATAATCCCAGTACTTTGGGGAGCTGAGGAGGGTGGATCACCTGAGGTCAGGAGTTCAAGACCACCCTGGCCAACATGGTGAAACCCCATCTCTACTAAAAATAAGAAGTAGTTGGGCATAGTGGCTCATGCCTATAGTCCCTTGGGAGGCTGAGGGAGGAGAATCACTTGAACCCGGGAGGCGGAGGTTGCAGTGAGCTGGGATTGCACCACTGCACTCCAGCCTGGGTGATAGAGCAAGACTCTGTCTCAGAAAAAAAAAAAAGAGAGAGAACCAAAAATAAAATTCTAAGCCCCCAGCCCTTAGATAAACCCTCCCCTCTGCCAAGGGCATTCCAAAGTTAACCCAAAAAAGTAGTTCAGGACATAATGGCAAATGAGGGTCAGACATTCTTCAATATACCCTCCTCCTGTTGGAATTCAGGCACAGCTGACCAGCATTAGCATTAAAACAGAGACCTTGAGACTGATTGAACAGACGCTTTAAGTCTGATAAGAAATACTTACAATCTGTTCTCTCTGAAATCAGCTACCTGGAGGCTTCATCTGCATAATAAGAACCCTGTTCTCCAATACCCCTTATCTTAACCCAGACACTCTCTTTTATTGATTCCAGATCTTTAGGTAATAATTCTTTCAATCAGTTGTCAATCAAAAAGATCTTTGAATCCACCTATGACCTGAAAGCCCCACCCACTTCCTGTTGTCCTGTCTCCCTGGGCTGAACCATTGTACGTCTTACGTGTATTGATTGATGCGTTATGTCTCCATAAAATGTATAAACCAAGCTGTAACCTGACCAGCTTGGGCACATGTTCTCAGGATCTCCTGGGGCTGTGTCATGGGCCATTGGTCCCTCATATTTGGCTCAGAAATCTCTTCAAATATTTTAGTTTGACTCTTTGTCGACAGTTGTTTAAAAAGAGATACTAAGTTATTGATTTAGTGGATTTCTTTCCAGTTTCATTCTTTTGCTACCATGAACATGATTTTATATTTTGCTTTTGTGTTTTTTTATGATGGAATTATCATAAGTATTTCCATGCTGTTATGTAATCTTCCTGATCATCATTTTAATGGCAGCATTGAGTTCCCTGTATGTGGGCCATAATTTGCTTTCCCATTTCTGTGCTGTTGGATATACAGGCTATTTTAAAGCTTTCAAAAATAGCCTTTTAAAACTATTTTAATGTTGTTTGTTTGTTTCTTAGGATATGGGTTTACTATCATCAAGAAATTTCTGACAACTTATAAGCATTGTTTATAATTATAGATTGCTCCCTAAATGTAACTGCAACTTCTACTATTACCAAATGTATAAGAGAACATTTCGATTTTATGCAAGCCAGTTTTGGATGTTTTTTTTTTTTTAATTTACTAATTTTATAGATTAAAAGTTTAAAAGTTTTTTTTTTTTTTTTTTAATTGTACCTTTGACTTATACTTCTTTGATAACTAGTGGTGCATGGTGTTTTTCTAATTAATTTTGTATTCTGAAATCATTTCCTGCTTTGTTTATTTATTTAAACCATTCTTTCTAAATGTGGAATGATTAGGAAAAGACTGAGACTTTAACAGATACATAGTAAGATAACATAAAATAACATAAACAGGTAGCATGCCGGGGTAGAATTATAACTATTAAATAAACATGTGAGACAGTGCTGAATCACAATAGTTATCAAATAAATGCAAATTAGAAGAGGAATGAGGTTTATAAATGTATTACCTCTTTGTTTACTTGCTATTGATTTGAACGCAATCTTTTATTTACCTTTAGTTTCTATTAACTTTTTCATACGTGAGTGCTTTTATTTTTATGGGGTTGATTATAGGATTATTTCCTCTTTTTTGTATGGTTGTTTTACTTAGAAACTCAGCCTCCAAAATAAATAATCAGGTAACTTTTCTTGAATTTTTTTAATAATAATAATTTTTTTAATTCCTCAGGAATTAAATATGTTGTTTGATATGAATTGAAATGCACATGGATTCTCCCTTCCCTTTGCTCCTTACCACATTGTACTAAGGTCATTTAATAGATGATCCTTTTATTATTCTTTAATCTGTGATGCCTTTTTTGGTGGGGGGAGGGTAGGGTCTCCCTCTGTGATCAGGCTGGAGGGCAGTGGCATAATCACAGCTCACTGCAGTCTTGACCTCATGGGCTCAAGCGATCCTCCTGCCTCGGCCTCCTGAGTATCTGGGACAACAGCCACACATCACCATGCCTGGCTAATTTTTGTGTTTTTTGTAGAGATGAGCTTTGCCGTGTTGCCCAGGCTGGTCTTGAACTCCTGAACTCAAGTGATCCACCCACGTTGGCCTCCCAAAGTTCTGGGATTATAGGCATGAGCTGCCACTCCTGGCCTGTGAGGCCTCTTTTATCATGTGTACAATATCATTTCTTTTTAGTCACCTGAATTGTTGCAATGGTCCATATGTTTATTTGTAGACAAGTAGGCCACTATTTTAATGACTGTACCTATACAATTTATTTTATTTTATTTTATTTTTATTTTTATTTTTTTTTTTTGAGACGGAGTCTTGCTCTGTCGCCCAGGCTAGAGTGCAGTGGCCGGATCTCAGCTCACCGCAACCTCTGCCTCCTGGGTTCACGCCATTCTCCTGCCTCAGCCTCCCGAGTGGCTGGGACCACAGGCGCCCACCACCTCGCCCGGCTAATTTTTTGTATTTTTAGTAGAGACGGGGTTTCACCGTGTTAGCCAGGAGGGTCTCGATCTCCTGACCTCGTGATCCACCCGTCTCGGCCTCCCAAAGTGCTGGGATTACAGGCTTGAGCCACCGCGCCCGGCCTACAATTTATTTTAAATATATGGCTTTGTTACCAGAAAGGAGCAGGAGAAAAAGGAGATAAGAAAACCTTCTGGATTGGAAAGGGGCTCTGATCTGTACCCCAAGAGAGGGTTGTTGAATCTCATGCAAGAAATAATTTGGATGAGTCCACAGACTAACGTGAAAGCAAATTTATTAGAGAAGTAAAGAAGCAAAGAATGGCTACTCCTTAGACAGAGCAGCAGCATGGACTGATCACTGAGTATATTTATGGCAATTTCTTCATTATATGCTAAACAAGTTGTGGATTATTCATGAGTTTTCCAAGAAAGGGATGGGGAGTTCCCAGAAATGAAGGTTCAGCTCTTTTTTAGACTATATTAACTTCCGGATGTTGCCATGACATTTATAAACTGTCATGGTGCTGATGGGAGTGTCTTTCAGTATGCTAATGCATAATTAGCATATAATGAGCTGCGAGGACTACCAGAGGTCTATTTTATCACCATCTTGGTTTTGGCAGGTTTTGACCAGCTTCTTTACTGTATCCTGTTTTATCAGTGGGGTCCTTATGATCTATATTTTGTGCCAACCTCCTAGCTCATCCTGTGTCTAAGAATGCCTAATATCCTAGGAATGTCGTCCAGAAGGTCTCAGCCTTATTTTATCCAGCCCCTGTTCAGGGTGGAGGTGCTCTGGTTGGAATGCCTTGGATTGCTTCTGGTAGTTTGGCTAGTTATTATCTTTTGAAAAATTTCAAAGATGTTCTCACCTGGTTATTCTTTCTTCCTTTCTTTCTTTCTTTCTTTTTCTTTCTTTCTTTCTTTCTTTCTTTCTTTCTTTCTTTCTTTCTTT
>NC_045455.1:57996501-58077314 GCF_002776525.5 Piliocolobus tephrosceles
TTCTCTATACTTTGTCTCTGTGTCTCATTTCTTTTCTCAAGTCTCTCATTCCACCTAACGAGAAATGCCCACAGGTGTGGAGGGGCAGGCCACCCCTTCATCTGCTGCCCAATATGGGTGCTTTTCTCTAAGGTGAAGGTACGCTCGAGCATGGTCATTGAGCACAAGTCGATGAGAGACTCCCGAGTATGTCTCCAATCAGCCTTGCAGTAAGCTTGTGAGCTCGGAAAAACCTAGGGTAACAATGGGGCAAGCCTCTTATTGCAGCTTTATTAAAATTCTCTTAAAAAAGAGGGGGAGTTAAAGTCTCTACCAAAAATCTAATTACACTATTTCAAACAATAGAACAGTTTTGCCCATGGTTTCCGGAACAGGGAACTTTAGATCTAAAAGACTGGGAAAAAATTGGCAAAGAATTAAAACAAGCAAGTAGAGAAGGTAAAATCATCCCACTTACAGTATGGAATGATTGGGTCATTATTAAAGTAGCTTTAGAGTCATTTCAAACAGAAGAAGATAGCGTTTCAGTTTCTGATGTCCCTGAAAGCTGTGCAGTAGATTGTGAAAAAGAGGCAGGGATAGACTCCCAGAAAGGAATGGAAAGTTCACACTGTAAATGTGTAGCAGAGCCGGTAATGGCTTGGTCAACGCCAAGTGTTGACGATAATCAATTACAGGAGGTGATATATCCTGAAACGTTAAAATTAGAAGAAAAAGGTCCAGAATTAGCAGAACCATCAGAGTCTAAACCACGATGGCCAACTCCTCTTACAGCAGCTCAGATGCCTGTAACTTTACAACTTCAAATGCAGGTTAAACAAGTACAAACTCCAAAAGAAGATCAAATAGAAAAAGATAGAGTCTCTGTCATGGCAATGACAATCCAAATACAGTGTCCACAATATCAGCCGGTAGAAAATAAGACCCAGCCACCAGTAGCCTATCAATACTGGCCGCCAGTAGAACTTCAGTGTTGGCTGCCCCTAGAAAATCCGTATGGACAGCCAGGAATGTTTCCAGCGCCACAAGGCAGGGCAGCATATCCTCAGCTGCCCACCATGAGACTTAATCCTACAGCACCGCCTAGTAGACAGGGTAGTGCATTACATAAAATTATTGATGAGGCAAGAAAACAAGGAGATATTGAAGCATGGCAATTCCCAGTAATATTAGAATCAAGACCACCTGAAGAAGGGGCCCCAGAGGGAGAGCCTCCCATAGCTGAAGCCAGATATGAGTCCTTCTCTATAAAAATGCTAAAAGAAATGAAAGAGGGAGTAAAACAGTATGGACCCAACTCTCCTAACATGAGAACATTATTAGATTCCATTGCTCATGGACATAGACTCATTCCTTATGATTGGGAGATTCTGGCAAAATCATCACTTTCACCCTGTCAATTTTTACAATTTAAGACTTGGTGGATTGATGGGGCACAAGAACAAGTCCGAAGAAATAGGACTCCCTATCCTCCAATTGACATAAACGTAGATCAACTATTAGGAACAGGTCAAAATTGGAGCATTGCTAGTCAACAAGTAATAATGCTAAATGAGGCCATTGAGCAAATTAGGGCTATCTGCCTTAGGGCCTGGGAGAAAATCCAAGACCCAGGAATGGCCTGCCCTTCATTCAATACAATAAGACAAGGCTCTAAAGAGCCTACCCTGATTTTGTAGCAAGGTTTCAAGATGCTGCTCAAAAGTCAGTTACCAATGAGAATGCCCATAAGGTCATAGTGGAGTTGATGGCATATGAAAATGCCAATCCTGATTGTCAATCAGTCATTAAGCCATTAAAAGGAAGGGTCCCGGCAGTATCAGATGTAATCTCAGAGTACGTTAAAGCCCACGATGGAATTGGAGGACCTATGCATAAAGCTATGCTTATGGCTCAAGCAATCACAGGAGATGCTTTAGGAGGACAAGTTAGAACATTTGGGGGAAAATGCTATAATTGTGGTCAAACTGGTCATCTAAAAAAGAATTATCTAGTCTCAAATAAACAAAATGGAGTCTCTTATGTCTACTTCTTTCTATATAGACACAGTAACAGTCTGATCTCTTTCTTTTCCCCACACATATTCATCTAGAAGATTGAGCTGTACTATTACAGTTTCAAAATTTTCTATGTAGTTCTGTATTTTACACTGTATTTCCTCTGAAATAATAGTCATTTAATACTATTCCAAGGCTTGGGGGTATTTTCATTTGAACCATTTGATTAATATTGAATTTAACTTTATTATAATTGATTTTCATTCTTTTTCTAGGCCTGACATGTTAATTTTATGCCTCTTTTAGTGAAGCTGTTTCTTTCACTGTGTTCCGTTGCACAGAAAATGTTTTGTGTGGAAGGAACAGAAAGGGATGATCCCTTTCCTCCTCATCATAAGGGTCACAATTCATATCCCTATAACAAAAGAAAGGTTAACAAGAGAAAAGCATAACAAATTTCTCAATGTATATAAGCATGGTAGCCGAACAAAAAATATGAAGCGTCAGAGGATGGCCAGATGATTGAAGCTTAAATACTCTCTTCAAAGGGGACAGGTAAGTAATGGCTGTAGGCAATTTTAGAGAGACAGTAAATGATTTTAGGAGAGATGAATGGACAGAAATTAGCTTATAAATGAGTCTCTTTGTAAACTGAGTGGGACCAGAGAACAAACAATAGCTTGAGACAAAGTTTATTTGGGCTGTAGGTGTGGTGTTTAATTTTCAGTCTCTGTGATATGAGTTTTAATCTTCTCTGGTTAATGAAATTTTAGAGAAGGGATCGAAGGCAATTGTGTTCCTCTTTGGCAGGTCCGGTTTCTAGGCAGATAAGGGCACTTCAGAGAACAGTCTCATCCTATGTTTTGGGAGAGACAGAAGATTGAGAGACAGGAAGGAGGGGGGAGAAGGTCAGAGAGACCTTGAGGCAGCTGCTTTAGTTCAGCATGTCAAAGTGACAGATTTGGGGATATTATTTCTGAACCCCAACAGTATTTTCTTATCATTTGTAATAATTTGGAAAATGGATAATTTGATTTTAATTTGATTATTGGCAACTTTAGCAATTTTCATAGATTAATTTGTATATGTTAGCTGTGATAAAAACAAAAAATGACAACTTTGAACTCCATTTCATGGAAACCTAAGTATAATATTTTTGTGCTTTTTTTATTCCTATCTGATATATTTTTAATCTGGAGTTGCAAACTCTGCTATTTTTCTTAAAAAGTATTCTTTTTACAAAACATATTTTGTCATTCACATCCTATGTTAGTTACCATAGTTACATCAGTTATTGAGACCCAGCAGCGTCAATCTTTTTCCCAATAATGCTTAGTGATTTTTGAAGATTTTTCTTGCTTGTTTCTGTATTTATAGCTAGTTCTTTTCTATCACAACTTCTCAATGATAAAGTTTTAAATGTGATTCATTTTTGTTTTCCAGTGGACTTATTAATATCTTTAATCTTGTTTTCTTCTTTAGGAATACTGGAGTATTTGAGTTTTTGTTTTTCCAAAACTCTGAAGCTCTGCCATTCTGCTCTAAAACATGAGTGCTAAATTGGCTGGTGATTACATTTTTGAGTCATCACCTTCTTCAATTTTCACTGCCAAACTCAAAAGACATATTTCTATATTGTTTATGGCAGAAAAAAGAACAAAAAAATGGAACTCTTCCTGATTGTAAGTTAATTATTGGAAGATTACTTGTTTTTCAGTTTAGGTTTCAGGATCACTTTGATTTTGTTGGATATAAAATTCAAAATTAGTGGAAAATACAATGGTTGTTAAATTTGCCATAACACAGTGAGACATCTTAGTTTCCATTGGTATCAGGTCCTTTTTCTAATCTGGAAAGATCTTTTCTAAAAATTGACTTTTGATCCATTTTTCTCCTCCTTTGGAGTTGACCATTACTTGTAAGTTGGCTCTCTGTCATTTACCCTTTATATATATTATCTTCTCTTACCATTGTGTGTCTTCATTCTAAATTGTAGAATTACATCTCAGGTTATCTTTTTATGCTTAAAAATTTATTGTTCTGCTGTGTTATATCTGCCGTTTTGTGCTGCAATGCAGAATTTATTTCAATTTCTAAATTTAAAAAACACTGATTTGACCTCTTCTTATTTTTGCCTATTTGCTAAGAGCCTGGCTTTATATCTCATTAAGAACTTGAGTCAGGAATCAAACTTTTAAAAAAATTTTTCTGAGTCAGAGTCTTGTTCTGTCTCCCAGGCTGGAGTGCAGTGGCGTGATCTCAGTTCACTGCAACCTCCCCCTCCTGGGTTCAAGTGTTTCTCCTGCCGCAGTCTCCTGAGTAGCTGGAACTAGGGGTGTGCTACCACACCCAGCCATTTTTTGTATTTTTAGTAGAGACAGGGTTTCACCATGTTGGCCAGGCTGGTCTCGAACTTCTGACCTCAAATGATCCACCTACCTCAACCTCCCAAAGTGCTGGGTTTACAGGTGTGAGCCACCGTGCTGGGTCAGTAATTAATTTTTTTTCCCTGTCCTGGAGTAAATCTATTTCTGGGAAAGTATCTATTTTTAACATTTAAAACTTGAATATTATTAAATATATACAGAAAATTGCATAAAATATATGTATGGTATAACCAATGGTTAAAACTTAACACCCATATAACTCCAATGTAAGTCGAGAAGTTGAACACAGCCAGCATCGTAAAAGTGCTTTGCAAGACCAGCTATACAATACGTAGGGCTCAGTGCAAAATTAAATTGTGGGTTTCTTTTTCCAAAGTATTAAAAATTTCAGGACACTAAGAGTAGAGCCTTAAACCAAGCTGGCCCAGGGCCTTTCTGGGCATGTGTTCCCGGGACAACACTACAAGTTGTATGCTAACTTTCAAAGATGGTGTGAGGAGTAAAGGAGATTATGTATGTGTAACCAGTATGTTGAATAGGTGTGGTGCATGGATTTTGATCAACATGCAGCTTTATTTTCTTGTCTCCCACAGTCAGTCAGGGTAATCTTTTGCTCCTGGAAGAAACTTCCAGCAGGCCCAAAATTATCATGCGGATTCTTAGATAAGACACAGCCCTGCAGAAAAATAAGTTGCAAACCTTTTCCTAATTAAATCATTAGAATGCTTAGTACTGTTAATAATTGAAACTTCTAACTTTTATACCTTAAGTATTTTCCTTCTTTATGACCTGCTTCAGCCTGGAGACCTATAGTGGGAAAGGTAGGGTCTTCAACCATACTAACTTGCTGTTCTTTGACTCTGAATTTAAGTAAGAAAGAGATTAATCAAATGGGACATTATTGCTTGGTTTTGTGACTTAGATCAGTGGCCTCCATAAAACCACCTTTGCAAAAATTGTATCAGTGAGAAAATTATGACAGTGAAAGAGATCTGAGCTAACCCACACCCCATCTTGTTACACTAGGTGGGTAGGTAGTCAGGCATGAGTGAGGACAGGACTCTCCCCACCCACCAGGAATGTCAGGCGACTATCAGGTGATGGTTCAGCAGCTGTGACACTAAAATAATAGTTGGTCGCAGATGCCAGGGAAAGGCAACTTTCCAGTATGTAAAAACACTTGAAATTGATCACTGGCAGCTTCCAATAAAATCTCAGGAATTGGACAAGTGGGCTCGAGCATGAGCATGAAGAGACAAAATGGCGGAGTATGACCTTGCGGGGGCATTCCACCAGAAAAGGGAAGAAAGCCTCAGATGGGCATGTGCACAGCTTCCTAAACAAACTGCACATGCTCACCTCCCAAAGGCAAGGAGGGCACTGCACATGTGGGAGCCGCACCCTAAGGGAAGAATGAAGGGAAAGGGGCACAAGACGCTGGAAGAGAGCATATAAAGTCCTAGGATCAAGGTTGAATAGAACACTTGACCTCCAAAGTGCCTACTTGGGTCTCTTCCAAGTGTACTTTCCTTTCTTTCCTGCTCTAAATATTTTTAGTAAACTTCCACTCCTGCTCTGAAACTTGCCTTGGTCTCTTTTTCTGCCTTATGCCCCTCTGTCAAATTCTTTCTTCTGAGGAGGCAAGAATTGAGGTTGCTGCAGATCTGTATGGATTTACCATTATTAACCTGGATATTTGCCAGCCCCAGCAATCTTGTCTTTCCCTTAATTATTCCTGGGTCATTGGGCCAAGCTAACTTTGGAAGATATTTTGGCTATAGTTTAAATGATAATAGACCTTGCCCAAACTCGAAGGTTTTTGCATCGCTAATGAAAGTTCTTCAGGCTAGCGGTAGGAGAGGCATCAGAGTCCTGCTACAGTGCAGACATAAATAATTGTCAGCTATTATTACAGATGTTATAGGATAGGCAACTTCGCCAATCAATCTTGCAAATATCATCACTACCGTAGAACCTAGGATCAATTGGCCTTTTGAGATATCTTTTCAAGTATTATAACGTCTGACACCCATGGATCCACCTGCACCCACCAACCCTGCTCCTGTGGCTCCATCCAGAAGTGCTTTAGCCTATAGGAGGACAGTTTCAACCCTCTATGATTTCATCTTTGCCCCGACCAATCAGCAGCAAGCACCCATCACCTGGCCACCCCCACCCCTTTCCCCAAACTGCCTTTGAAAAACTCCTAACCTAGGAGTTTTGGGCAAGAGTGACTTGAGTACCAACTCCACCTCCCAAGAGGTGTGGCCAGCCTCATATCTATTAAACTCTTTCTCTACTACAATGCCATAGTCTTTCTTTGTGCAGCTGGCAGGAAAGCCATCTCAGGTGGTTACATCTGCAGATCTTCCAAGTTGCCTTTCTTTCTTGTCTATTTAATGAGTGCTTCAGTTCAGGTTGGCTCCTTTTTTGCAGTTTCCTAAAGCATCATTCCCCATCCTTTTTGGCACAGAGACCAGTTTCATGAAGATAGTTTTTCCACAGACTGGGGGGGTGGGGGAATGGTTTCAGGATGAAATTTTACCACCTCAGAATCATTAGATTCTCATAAAGAGTGTGCATCCTAGATCCCTCAGATGTGCAGTTCACAGTAAGGTTCACACTCCTATAAGAATCTCATGCAACTGCTGATCTCATGGGAGGCAGAGCTCAGCTTTGCTCGCTCACTGCTCACTTCCTGCTGTGTGACCCTGTTCCTAACAGGCCAGACCACAGACCGGTAACAGTCCATGGCCAGGGGTTGGGGACCCTTGCCCTAAAGGATGTGTCTCAGTTCTGTGGTTGCTGTGATTTCTTTCTAAGTTAACAGCAATTTACAGTACCTACTTATTGCTGCATCTTTCTGTTGTAGTTCTCCTCCATCCCCTTGCAAATCCTACATAATTTGGGGTGGGAATTATTGTACTTTGCTATCTGATAACTATCTTTTGGAGCCCAATCCTTCTAATATCCTGAAACATGTATAAAATTTTTAGAATACTCAATAAATGGTAACTATTTGTCTTCCTCAATAGATCTCATGACACATATTTTTTCCCCTACTTGTCCTTTTATAGAAGAGTAAACCATGTGGATTCATTGAGAGAGTTGCTATAAACCACTTCACGGTGGACCTGGGTAGAAAAGATGTTCCTTTAAGGACTGAGACAGGCAAAGTCAGTTTGTCTCCCACTCTGAAACAGTTGTGGTCCACAGTAGATATTTTTAAAATGCCATTTCTTCTTAACAGGGAACCTAAAAATACTTGTGGATATCCTGGGAGGAAAAGGTGGGGGAGCTTATACTTCTGTAGCTTGATGAATTTCAAAGTTCCTGCATAAAGAAGCAAAAAGAAACTTCAAGTAAGAGACTTTTATGGAACCTGAAGGCAAAATGCAAATTTGGTCTGAGGCAACTGAGCTTCCACCCTAAGAGGTGGAACTCTAAGAACCAGTTAACTTGAATAGCTAGTGGAAGCAGAGAAGTGAAATTAAGAGAGCAGTTTCCAAAAGGGAGCAGACTTTCAATTCGAATTCATGAATAAGGCATAAGGAGAACAGTGTCAAACCCTAGAAGAACACAACATTTCCTTGATCTTTTTTTCCCCATTGAAGTGCATAAAAGATTCTTTTCAAAATAGTTTTATGAGTATTTTAATAAAAAATTTGCAAAAGGAGTTTTGAAGTTATCTTCTCTAGCATTTTTCTCACACATCAGAAGTTGTTGCCTAAAACATAAGAAAAAGTTAATTTTGCTTTGTTATCTTTAACATCAACATTCACTCTTCAGCTTAACACAATGTTTCCCTAATAAATTGTTGCTGAACCTGTATCATGTCAGGCATTTTGTAAGAAATAGGGAAGCAACAGTGAACAAAAGTAGTTAAAGTCCTGTTCTGATAGAGCCTGCCTTTTAGAGAGGGAATCAAGAATAAACAAATAAACACAGAAATATGCAATATTTTGTTTGCTTGTAAGTGCCAAGAAGAAAAATAAGTCATGGTAAAGGGATAGAGTAGAACAAGGAAAAGTGGAATGATGGAGCATAGTTCATTGAGATAAGTTGTCAAGGAAGTGATGTTTCTTGTGGCAAAATTCTCAGATACTTAAACCAGATGAGCTATTTGAAGGAGGAGTATCAGGCATGAGAACAAATGCAAGTTCAAATATTGATGATAATAGTTATAGAAGTATTAATAATTGTGATAGTAATAACAGTAGGTACAATCCATTAAATACATACTATACATCCATTGTTCTAAGCAATTTCTGTGTGTGTTTATGGTAGTGTCGGTTTTTTTGATGCCCTTAAGAGTTTTGCTTTTTGTTCTTTGTGCATAGAAGGGACTATTTGAGATTTACTTCTCTTTTTATTATGTTTTTAAAAAATGTGATTGTAGATTCATGTACAGGTGTAAAGAATAATACAGAGAAGGCCTGTACACTTCACCTGGTTTCTCCTAACAACATCTTACTGTACTGGAGCACAGTAAGATAATGAGGATATTGATGTTAATGCAATCCATCAATATTATTCAAACATTGCCAGTTTTACATGCTCATTTGTATGTGTGTTTATTTAATTTTATGCAATTTTATCACATTGTAGATTTGTGTGACCACCACTGCAGTCAAGACACAAACAGTTTCATAAATCTGAGGATTCCTCGTACTGTCTTTAGCTACACCATCTTCCTTTTCACCCTGGCTTTTGGTAGACTGTAACTCCTGGCAACCACTAATATGTTCTCCACCTCTATAATTTTCAGTGGTATAATATGAATGAAACCTGACAGTATATAATCATTTAGGATTGGCTTTTTTCACTCAGCATAATTCCCTAAGATTAATCCAAGTTGTTGCATCTATCAATAGTTCATTCCTTTTTTACTGTTGAGTGGTATTCTATGGCACAGATGTATGACAACTTGCTTAACCATTTACTTTTTAAGGGGCATTTGTACTGTTTCTACTTTTTGGCCATTAAAAATAAATGTGCTATGAGCAGTTATGTGCAAGTTTTTATGTAAACAAAATTTTTGATTTATCTTTAATAAATGCCCAAGGGTAGAATTGCTGAGTCATATGGGTCATATGGTAAGTCATGTTTAGTTTTGTAAAACACTGCCAACTATTCTCCATAGTGATTGTATCATTTTACATTCCCAAGAGCAATGTATGAAGGATTCAGTTTCTCTACATTATTTCCAGAATTTGTTATTTTTGTTATTTTTTTTATTTTAGCTATTCTAATAGGGGTTACTTTGTTTTTAGAATTAGTGTCCAGTTTAGCACACTCATACATTCAAAATGACTATTTTATCTTTAAGTATGAAACTGCAGCTTATGAGACTAATTTTGTTAATATTTCTAGAAAGTTTTAGCAATTTACAAGGGCTATTTAATAGTGTTTGGTCTCATTTGCACATTTAATCACTTTTTAACATTTTAAACAGTATTTATACCTTTGATATGATCTATTTTATTTTAAATTACTTCAGTTGTCTGACTAACAAATGAAAACTTCAAAGTACTCAAAAATTATGAACATAACAAATTCAATTTTTAAATAAGGTGAAACTGTGCCCCATAATAGCTTTGGACTTGTGATTTTAAATTGAAAGCTTATTAAATTTACATAGCTAAACTAAAGTTATAGTTTTCGACAAATGTGCAAAAGTAATTCAATGGAAAAAGGATACTTTTTAACAAATGATGTTGGAACAATTGGATATCAATAGCCCCAAAAAAGAACCTTGACCTAAACTTCCCATACAAAACGTAACTCAAAATGGATTCTTATGACCTAAAAGTAAAACATAAAACTACAAAACTTTTAGGAGAGAATATAATAGAAAATTTTCCTGACTTAATGTTAGGTGACAAATTCTTGGACATGACACCAAAGGCACAATCCATAAGAAAATCCGTAAGTTGGACTTTTCAAAATTAAAAACCTTTGCTCTGCGAAAGTCCTTGTTAATGCAGTGAAAAGACAAGCTACCAACTGTGAGAAAATATTTTGCAAATTATATATTTGGCAAATAAGTCATTTGCAGAATATATTAAAAAATTCTTCAAACTGAAACTTTAAAAAAAATCTAATTAGAAAATGAACAAAATTCTTGGACACTTCACCAGCGTAGATGTCTAGATGGTAAATAAACACATGGAAATATGTTTAACATTTTTGGCGGTCAAGGAAATATAAATTAAGCCTTTAGGAGATACCCTGCACACTAATTAAAATGATCCCCCCCCCAAAAAAAAAACAAATAATTCCAAATGCTAGTGAGAATATGGAGAAACATTCTTTCCTACATTGTTGGTGTGAGTGTAAAATGGTACAGAACTCTAGAAATTGGTCTGGCACTTTCTTGGAATTAAATGTACACTTTACCTATGACCTCTCAATAGACAGTTCTATTTCTTCCTCTCAAATATGTATGCATTTTATTTTTATTTTATTTTGTTGCTTCAGCTAGGAATTCAAGTATAATATTGAATAGAAGTGAAAGTGGACATCTTGACCTTGTACCCATTCTTAGGAGAAAAGTGTCCAGTTTCTCACAATTAAGAATTGTGTTGACACTGGGAATTTTATAAATAGTCTTTACCAAGTTGAGGACATTTCCATTGTTCCTGTACAAATTGATGTGATCATGTGATTTTTCTATTTTATCCTGATAATATGTAGGATTACATTGATTGGTTTTCAAATGTTGAACCAGCCTTGCATACCTGGAGTAAATTCCACTTGGTCATGGTATATAATTTTTAATATATTGTTGGGTTTGCTTTGTTAATGTTTTCTTGCAGATTTTTTTGTTAATATTCATGAGAAATATTAGTTTGTAGTCCTATTTTCTCATAAAGCTTTTTTATCTGGTTTATATTAAAGTAATTCTGGTCTTATAGAATGAGTTAAGGAGTATTTACAGTGCTTCTATTTTCTGAATGTGATTGTGGAGACTTGGTACTATTTCTTCGATAAATGTTTGATAGTGAGTGAAACCATATGGGCTTGATGCTTTCTTTTCTTGTGATGCCATTAATTATGGATTCAATTTCTTTAAAAATAAGGACTTCAGGTTACTCATTTCTTCTCTTGTGAGTTTTGATAGTTTACATCTTTCAAGGAATTTTATCTAAGTAATGATATAAGTGTAATTTTTGGCCCTAGATTTATTCATAGTGTTCCATTATTACCTATTTAACTTACTTTTTCATTTCTGATGTTGCTAATTTGTGTCTTCTCTCTACTTTCTGGGTTAGCATGACTAGTGGTTTATCAATTCTATTGATCTTTCCAAAGAAATCACTTTTGGTTCTATTGATTTTCTCAATTGGTTTCCTGTTTCCAAATCTATTGATTTCTGTTCTACTTTTTATTATTTCTTTTTTGCCTTCTTAGGATAAGTTGATTAAATCTTAATCTTTTATAGGGCTTATGTCTTAGGTTGGCTGAGAGGAGATGGTGTGGGGAGGAATTCCCTTCCCCCAGAGGGGAACATTTCAAAAATGTGCTTTAGAAAAGCTATTTCACTGGAGAGTATACCTTTTTTATGGAAAAAGCTTTGGACATGTCCTACAGTATTATTCTTTCCTTCCCCATGCCAGAGCCTCAAGGGGATCTTTCTTTCTTTCTTTCTTTTTTGAGACGGAGTCTCGCTCTGTCGCCCAGGCTGGAGCGCAGTGGCCGGATCTCAGCTCACTGCAAGCTCCGCCTCCCGGGTTTACGCCATTCTCTCGCCTCAGCCTCCCAAGTGGCTGGGACTACAGACACCTGCCACCTCGCCCGGCTAGTTTTTTGTATTTTTTTAGTAGAGACGAGGTTTCACCATGTTAGCCAGGATGGTCTTGAGAACTTGAAGATGGGCTTCCTGGAGTTAGAGTCCATGAAAGTGTGATGCCCTCCTATGTGTGTGGTCACCAAAAGTGTCTCACTGTCATTCCATTTCACATTAGGCCTCCAGAAATGTGTTGAAATTACCTTTTAAGAGTTCCTACCAACTTATACTCCACTGGCTCTGCTCACAGTGCAAAGATTTTGGTTGATGTATCTTTTAGGGATACACCCGTTTCTCCAGATTTCAGGGTGACAATTTGCTTAGTAACCTCAGTCCTCTGACAGGTCCAAGAAAAATAATTGCTTACAGTTGATCCAGATTTTCTTGTTATAGGATGGGAGTGACAACTTTGCAGTTGGTGGAGTTGAAATAAGAAGCCTTCACTGTGTTTAATTTTAAACAGGATGTAGTTAAGAACAAATGCATCCCTTTTGAAAGATGTTTATGACTAGGAAGAAAATAATTATCTTGAATACCTGAAATTTTATACCATCTGATAATTTGGTTTACTGTGTGAGGTGGAGTTTCAGATGTCCAGGGCCTTCTTTGTACTGACTAACTTCTGTAATAGTACCATATATTTATATTAATAGAAATTATAGTCTAGATTTTATAATTTTAAGAGTCCCGTGGTCAAGTAACACAAATCTTCAGTTTAGCTGGCTTCATGACATCATGGAAGTCTGCCAATTTCCCTAAATTGCTTATTTTTTTTTTGATTTTGCATTTTAAAAGATATTTTACAATATTTAAGTATCTTTATGAGTAGGTCTAAAGGTCTTACCTTGACAGGTATTCCACAATATGTAAATATATTTCCTGTCTTTTGAAAAAAATCTTTGACCTCGCTTGAACCTTATATTCTCAGGATCTCAAACATTTATAGATATTATAAATACTGCTAATGATTAAGAGATAATATTACTTCTGTTTCCACACAGAAAAACTTACACTTTGGAAAATTAAGTGACATTTTTCAAAGGAGAAAATTTGGTTAAGCGTTGGATCTGATATTTAAATCCAAATCTTCTGACTTTAGATACTAAACTCAGTCACTATAGAGGTTAGATGAGCAATAGTCAGAAATATTCATAGCATAAGACACCATGTACCATGGAATTTTAAGAAATAACACACTATTAGGGTTGTAAGGAAAGATTTATCACATCTTATTGGGGAGATTTGGAAAGTGTGAAAACACCATTTTTGAAAATATTTAAATAAGATTCTACATATTTATGCATAACAAACTTCATCCCTAAAAGGTATGACAATACAGCTTTAGTCATTTAAGAGCTTAAATGTTTAAATAGATAGGAAATTTTAATTCAACAATTTCCCACTAGTAACGTTTTTTAATAGAGCTAATACTAAGTATTTCCATGTATGAAGCAATGTTTTTGTACTGATTGAGATGTTCAGGGGAAGATTAAAACGTTACAAACTCTTGAAAAATATAATATGCAATGGTAATGATTACCCCTAGCAAAATCTTGGCTTCTAAATACCATTCCTTACTCAAAGGAACCAGGGATCACTGGATAAATGATTTACTCTGCTTGTGGCAGGGTAAGTATGTGGTGGATACATTGTATCAGAAAGTAAGGCAGCACTTGAAAATTTATGGGGACATTTCACACCTACTTAAGAGCTGGCCTGAAGAAATTCTCATTGACCAAATTTCAAACACTTTGAACTTCAAAATAGATTATAAGGATAATGAATTATAAATATTAAATAAAAAAGAATAACATAATACATGAGCCAACTGAGCTAACTTCCCCCAAAATAAAGAGATGGAGGGGCAAAGGAGAACTCTTCTTTACAGAAGAATGCCAGCTAATACTTTGTTTGAAAACGAGTTAGAAATAATCATTTTTTTTTATCTAAAATATAATAACTATTTTGGGCAAAATGCATAAATAGATACTAAAAGCATTGCATGAAATGTTGCTGGGGAATGAGATATTTACACAATGTCAACATGTCAGCAAACAGATTATTTATGAATTACAAAAGGAAGCAGCTATACACATAATGAAATCTGACAGATACTGTGTTAGCATTACTAATAATAGAACAAACTAACATCATTTGCCGTCTAATGTCATGCAGCAGCAGGGGCGAAGAAACACCTATTCCAGTATTCTGGCCTGAGGTGTTTAAAGTAAAATTGATCATGAAGTGACACCAAACAAAATCGTCTGTTGGGGCATTCTACAAATCAACTAACCTGGAATCTTCAAAGGGTCAATGTTATAAATGTCAAAGAGAGAGAGAAAGGGAAAGGGAGGAAGAATCACTTTCTTAGATTGTAAGAGAATAAAGAGGCATAATTCTTGCTTGGGACACATTAAAAATGTAATTGATGGGGTATTTGGTGTCGCTTGAATATTTACTCAGTGTCATAATAGTGCTATTACAAGTATGACCTTTAAGACAGTGCCAGTTGGCTTTTAGATTTTTTTAAAATGGTTTTTATTGATCAACAAGGAGTTAAGTACAGAAATTAAGAGTAAACAAGTAGAAATTTCTGTAGTAACTTGACATTGTTGTGGCATAGAGGTGCCTTCTCATTTTCTTAGTAATTCATTTTTATTTTATTTTACAAAAGTATTGTTTCTCAGTTGATTAGAGATGACAAATACTGAGCCTCCTCCATAGATAATTTGAGAAACACTGGATTAGCTAATATTGTTATACCAATGTTTTATTTCTTGAGTGTGATCATGATGGTGTGGCTATGTAGAACAATGGCCTGATTTCCTACATCTTAGGACATAGAGGCTGTGTTGTTTAATAGTTAGAGGAGAAAGGCGAATATTTTATCATGTGCAGCTTAGTTACAAGCAGTTCAGCAAAAAAAAAAAAAAAAAAAAAAAGTACGTGTCTTTGTGTGTGTGTGTGTGTGTGTTTAGACATATAGCATATATGGCAAAATGTTAATAATTGGTGAATATAGCTGAAGGGTATGTGGTATTCATTGTAGTTTTTGTTGTTGTTTTTACTATTTTTATGTAAGTTTGATATTTTTCAAAATAAAAGGATAGGGTCAAAAGAGGTCTTGGGTCAAAGGAAACTTTGCAACCCATAGACCCTTGGACTTTTTTAGTTCTCCAAATATATCTCTCTTTAATATCTCTTTTTTTAGCTTATAAAAATCATGATCTTGTACCAGAGTTGTATATTTAAAAATGAATAATAACCTTTATATATTAAATAATATATTCATTATTACAACATAACGCATATTAGATAAGTCATCTCAGAAATATATTCAGGGACTAAAGAATAAACATCAACTGTGATCTGAATAAACTGCTGTTGGGATAAATAGTAACTGAGATAACTTCAAAGTTGTTTCTGTAGCCCCTTTGTTTCTGATATAGTTTGCTATTGAATCCAGAGTTATTTTATTTTATTATACTCATTTTTATAAGTCATAGTCCTCTCCATTAATCTTTATATAGTTCTTTTATATTATAATTTATTTCATAGCTGGTTTCTCCCACCCTTCCTGTAAGGTAAATTTAAAAAATTGTTACTACTAAATAATAGAGAGGTTGAGTGGCTTGTTCTGTGTCATGCTGAGAGCTAATTATATAGGCAGAATTCAAAGGTATAGGCTTTGCAGTTTTAGCAAAAGAATCATAGCAATACTAATAATAAATATCACATTTAAAAATCAAACCCTACTTTTTCTAAAACAAAATGTTGGTAATACTCTTGATTTTATTTCCTTTTCTGGCTTAAAACTCACTTAAAACTCAAATATAAATTTATTACTTATTATTTAAGACATTCAATAAGTGCCATAGGTAATGGATACCAAATTACATAAAACAAGATCCTTCCCCTCCAGATGATATGTCATGGCAAATGAGATAGATTTATAAAGAAGTACAATAAAGTGTTATGTGGTATAAGAGAAGTTTGAATGGGGTGTAAAGATAGAGTGGTCAGATTTATCTGGCTGAGGAGCGTCAGACATCTCCAGGTTTTAGTCACACTCACTGAGATTATTTGTAAGAGTTATGAGTGGTTACTGAAGAAATGCAAATACCTTACTCAGCAACTGCAGTGGTTTTCAACTGATTTGTCTTTGACTCAGCTTTCTAGTATTAGAATTTTGTCAGAACAAGCAAAGGAGTAAAAGCCTAAAACATTTTTAAAAATCCATAATTATAATGCTATCTATAATAGAGTATGATGGTATCTTCACGTTTATAAAAATAGTTTGCTCTGTTTCTGTTCAGCATGATGTTGCTCCTTGAGAAGAAAATTTCATTTTCTGGTTGTGCTGTCTTGTGTCTCTTGTGATCTGTTTAGCCTGTTGATTCTTTTGCTTAAGGACAAATATTGGTCATTTAATTTTCAAAATTCATAGTCTTCAAAAATCTTATAAAGACCGTTAGAATATGTAGATATCCAGCTTTCCCAACATTATTTATTAAAGAGACTATCCTTTCCCCATTTTGTATTCTAGGCATCCTTGTCAAATATTAGTCAACTGTGTATGTGTGGGTTTATTTCAGGACCCTCTATTCTATTGATATATGTGTCTGTTTTTATGTCAGCACAATACTGTTTTGATTACTATAGCTTTGTAATATAGCTTAAAGTCAGGAAGTATGATGTTTCCAGATTTATTCTTCTTTCTTGAAATTGCTTTGGCTGTTGCAGGCCTTTTGTGGTTCTATATGAGTTTTAGGATTTCTTTTCTATTTCTCTGAAAAATGACATTGGAATTTTGATAGGGATTGATTGAATTTGTAAATTGCTTTGAATAGTATGAACATTTTAACAATATTAATTCTTCCAATACATGAACACAGGCTATCTTTCCATTGATTTATGTCTTCTTCAATTTATTTTATCAGTGTTTTATAGTTTCAGTGTATAGATCTTTCACTCCCTTGGTTAAATTTATTCTTAAGTACTTTATTCTTTTCTTAACTTTTATTTTAAGTTCAGGGACACAAATGCAGATTTGTTACATAGGTAAACTTGTGTCATGGGGGTTTATTGTACAGATTTTTTCATTGTCATTAAGCCTAGTACCCATTAGTTGTTTTTCCTGATCCTCTCCCTCGTCCCACCCTCCACCCTCCAAAAGGCCCCAATGTTTGTTGTTCCCCTCTTTGTGTCCATGTGTTCTCATCGTTTAGCTTCCACTTGTAAGTGAGAACATGTGGTATTTGGTTTTCTGTTCCTGTGTTATATTGCTAAGGATAATGGTCTCCAGCCTCATCCATGTCCCTGCAAAGGACATGATCTCATTCTTTTTTATCAGGCTGTCGATTCTTGGTGCCAGGTTGCTATTTATCTGGGCTTCTGGGGCCTCTTGTTCAAAATGAATATATCCACACATTACATGCTTATCTCAGGAAATGTTGTTTCTATTATACATCACGTTAATATATTTGGGATTCTTTTTAAGAATCAAATATGCCTAACATAACCTTACTGAAAATATACTAAAGGTAGCTATGTATGTTTCTTTTGATAGGAACATCTGTCACAGATTCTGGCACAGAGTGGGCTCTCAGAAGTACTTCTTGAATAAATAGGAGGCTGTCCCAGTAGGTGTGGCTGTCACTTGAGTATGAATGAAAAGTTTTGTGTCAGAAAAAGTATATTTCTATTTGTAAAACAAAATATGTTTGGAAGAATTTATTGCGTAATAGTGTTTTTATGATATAATTGTTAATTTTATACTACAAGCATTTAAAAATAATTGGAAATGCTGGTGCTTATTGAAGATCAACACAGTTGTTTTTATGAAGACAACTTGTGAGGTTTCCCGGTTCTCTCTTTTCATCCTCATTCAGTCCTCTACTTCTTTTGTGGGACCCTTTTCCTACCAGCGTTTTGTGGCTAAGCTGTCTTTTCCTACTTTTATTTAAGCATGTTTGGCGACATGTAAGGTTAAAGGTATTAGCAAATAAAGTTTTTTTTTTTTTCTTTTAAAAACCGATACTGTGTTTCAGAAGTTGAAATCTTTTATATGTAGCTCTGTTTTTACTTTTTTTCCACAATTTTGCTTTTGGTATAATGAATAAAATATATGTTATTCTCACTGCTTTATGGATGACTGAAAACAATTACTACAGAAAGTTGTAGGAGGAGAATATGAAGCAGCTTTAACCATTAGAACATGGATGATTATGCTCAGAGCTTTGCTAATTTGTGGGAAGAGAATAGTTAACCAACTACCCACGAATACAGAGCAATATTGCATCTGCTAAACTTTTTAAATATTATAATTCTTTTTTTCTTACTCAGTGGTGATTGATTACATTTTTATTTTCCTTAAGAATCACTTATTTGCAACAGCTGTTTATCCTGCTACCAGGTTATGTCAAAATGGTTGCTGACTTAAAAAGGTCTTGCCATACACTTTATTATATACCTAATGAGAACTGACATTACTACTGAGAAATAGGGCTCTCTGCATCAAAACATCTTCTAGATTTGTGTTTGGATAGACCTGCTGAACTAATGCAACCTCACTGTGAACCAGGGCTAGTGTTTTACACTTGGAAATCATAAATCCTGACAGAGCAATGAAAATAAGTCTATAAAGAAAAATTTAAAAATAATAACAGGGATAACTTATCATCATTCAGGAAGGTTTATGATTAGTTTTTAATGTGGTCTTTCCTGTGGTCTGGCTGTAAGGGTGAGATAAATTGACAGTTGGTGAGGGCCGTGAGTGCTATATTTTTCTCAGGTATTTGGGCTAGCTAGTCTCATTATAGCAGTAAGGTGAACAGTGGAAGGTGTGGTTTGTTTTCAGTGTATTTGGGATTTAAACAAGGCTACAGACACTTAACAACCCCTGACTAACCCAGTCTGCAGGTTTACTAAGCGATTTCCCAGAGGGGTGGTGTGGTTAATTCTTTCTGAATGAGATTTTCCCTCCCATGGTTACCTAATGTTAATAAAATGGTTCTAAAAGTTGTCTTATCTTAGTGTGAGCTAGGGAAGGTCAAGATGAAATGTGTGAGAAACCCTCCTACATAGTCACTAGTCATTGTCACCGAGGATTTTTGATGGTTCTGGATTCAACGTGCTGCAGCTGCCAAAATGCTGTATAAACAACAGGCTGTAGAAGATATAAAAAATGGTATTTTCTTTGATGTCTTGAAAAAGAGAGTTTTTGTTTGTTTGTTTTTCTTTGCTTTTTCTTTCTTTCTTTATTTTTGTTTTTTGAGACGGAGTCTCACTCTTTTCGTGCCCAGGCAGGACTGCAATGGCGCGAACTCCGCTCACTGCAAGCTCCGCCTTCCGGGTTCACGCCATTCTCCTGCCTCAGCCTCCTGAGTAGCTGGGACTACAGGCGCCTGCCACCTCGCCTGGATAATTTTTTTTTTTTCTTTTTTTGTATTTTTAGTAGAGACGTGGTTTCACCGTGTTAGCCAGGATGGTCTCAATCTGCTGACCTCCTGATCCGTCCATCTCGGCCTCCCAAAGGGCTGGGATTACAGGCATGAGCCACCATGCCCAGTCTTTTTTTTTTTTTTTTTTTCTTTTTTTCTTTGTGGAGGGTAGAATTGTGGAGAGAGTAACCCTTTTCCCTTAAATGTGTTATGCATGCGGAAAGAACAGTAGGTGTACTGATTATCTTGGGCTTTCAAATTAGAATGAGAGAAAAAAATAACAATGAATCTTTTAGCTAATTTAGCTTTGATGAAAAGTGATACGTTTCTGTTTCGCTAGTATCAATGAATACTTGGCATAAAAATCCCGTACTCATTCAATGTACACCTTGCCCTGAAGAGTAAAATGTTTCATCTTTTCCAAGTGAACAATAATGTAAATTAGGGAATAGGCAATTGATTTGTCGAGAATATAAAATCTATTCAATTCATTACAAATGCAGAGGAAGAAAACACAAGGTCCATTCAGCCATCTACAGTAGGTAGTTCTTTGTTTTAATAATTATTAAAGAATAATGGAAACGTAATGAGACTAATCTTTATATCTTTGATGTGAGTTTTACAGAATTAGTCATGCGTAATTGCTCATCTACCGCATCACATGAAGGAGATCGTGCTTTGGTCCTGAGAAGAAAGTCATATTAAGCAGGCAACAGTGTTAGCTTCAATTCTTAGTGTGGGGAGAAGAAATCAGCATTAACGAATAGTCTTACTACAAATTTTACAAATTCTTCCTCAACGAAGAGACAGAGCCTTTGCTTTAATTATTAAGCATTGACTTTTAGCAAGAACATGCTTTTCATCCTGGAAATACTGTAGGAAGTAATCAGTCAATGACTGAGTTATATGCCAGGAGAGTATGATGATTCCATGTATATAATGTTTCTTTCTGACATTATTTAAAAAGTGTATTTAGTGTTATATCTAAGAGCTTTCGCATGTTCAACTCTTTTTTCTTTTCCACAATAGTATGATAAGGACCTGCTCAACTTCCCTTTGCCTCATATGTAGCCATTGTTTTATCTCAGGGCTTTTGGTAGACATTCATGGTAAAATATTAAAATAGTTAGAAAGCAAGTAGACAGTATAAATTCACTCTCAAGTACTACTGGGAAAAAAATCAAATATATACTCCCTTATTGAATAGAAAATTTTGGTCTGAATTCATTGCTTCAGCTACTTCTTACTATTCCCCTCCCTCTCCCGCCCTTCATCACACTGATTATCCCAGATCACTTACCATTGTATATCTTTATGCCTTTGCATATGCTTTTTTGTTTTTCCTTGCCAGGGAAAGTTCTCTATTTCAGGAAATCTCAAACAGGAGCTTTATCCTACTAAGCTTCTATGCGTCTATGTATTTCTTTACATTTTCTTTATAGGGCTTTTAAATTACATTGAAACCCAGATACTGTTCTCCTCTGATTTCTCCATCAAGCATGAAACAACCCTGGGCACTTAGTTTGCATTCTCCCAAAATAAAGCATGCTCCACGAAGTGTCAGTGTGAAGCGCGGAATTTATTGAAAAAGCATAGTAGAATCCAAACGAAGAATTCTATACTACACATAACACAAACATTTCACCTCCAAATATCCTCTGGATATCCCCTTTCTGCTGCCAGTTACTCCCTCTTTCAGTCTTTCCCCAACTCCTCCCAACAGTGTCTCTATTTCCTTCTGCATTCCTGTGCATATAGCTAGACCCCAGGTCTTCAAATCCTAGTTGTCAGCCCTGATTCTCAGCAGATTTATCAAAACACTTCCTAAACAAATGATTGGCTCTCCTTAAGATGATATCTTACTCCAGCTGGTAAGAACAGGTTTTCCTGCATATTAATATCATGGTATAGGTGATTGCTGATGGTATATCTTTCTTTACTAGATCATACACTGTTCAGGAGCAGAAAAATGTGACTGTTCTCTCCACCACACATTGTCCTACTACTGTGTACCCTGTCTCAGTAAATGTCAGTCAGTTACCCAAGCTTGATTCTTGCATTCTTTCACTACTTCCCCTGGTTCACATTCCAGCTGGCCACCAGGTTATACTTATTTTATCTTCAAAATTCTCTCTCTGAAATGCAAATCGAAACTACAATGAGATACCATCTCAAACCAGTGAGTTTGAGATGGCAGTTATTAAAAAGTTCAACCATAACAGATGCGAGACTGTGGAGAAAAGAAAACACTTATGCACTGTTGGTGGGAGTGTAAATTAGTTCAACCATTGTGGAAAGTAGTGTGGTGATTTCTCAAAGAGCTGAAAGCACAAGTACCAATCCATCCAGTCATTCCATTATTGGGTATATACCCAGAGGAATATAAATTGTTCTATCATAAAGACACATGCATAGGTAGGTCTACTGTATCACTACTTACAATAGCAAAGACATGGAATCAACCTAAATGCCCATCGATGATAGACTGGATTAAAAAACAATGGTAGATATACATTATGGAATATTATACAGTCATAAAAAAGAATGGGATCATGTCCTTTGCAGGCACATGGATGAAGCTGGAGGCCATCATCCTTAGTAAGCAGTGCAGGAACAGAAAACCAAATGCCGCATGTTCTCACTTATAAGTGGGAGCTAAATGATGAGAACACATGGATACAAAGAGGGGAACAAAAGACACTGGGGCATACTTGAGGATGGAGGGTGGGAGGAGGGAGGGGATCAGAAAAAATAACTATTGAGTACTAAGCTTAGTACCTGGTGATGAAATAATCTGTACAACAAACACTTGTGGCACAAATTTATCTATATAACAAACCTGCACATGTACCCCTGGACCTAAAAGTTAAAAAAGAAGATAAAAATCCCCAAATTCTCTCTCCATCCCCATTGCTACTGCTCTAATTATGGCTTCATTAGATCATTGTAATAGGTTTCTATGGGACTTTCTGCCTCTCATATTGCCATTCCTCTCCACCACTTTGCCACCTACTATATTTTGCAAAAATCGTGCCACCTGAGAGGAAGAGAGAGAAGATCCCACTGTGTTCAGAAAAAGTGTAGTCGCAAGATCTTTGCATAGTAATTCACAGCTGTGGCAATTCTAGACAGCTACCTCTTTTTCTAATCTTGGGCTACTCTCCTCCATACACCACCTGTTCTAGACACAAAGAAGCATTCATTCCAAGTTCCCTGTACCTGACATGTGTGCCAACACCTTCTTGACTTTGCTCATGCTGTTCTTTATGCCTAGGATATCTTTTTCCCCCAAAGTCTTTACCTCAATAACTTTAGATCTTTCTTCAAAGTCCAGCACAAGTGTCAGCTTTGCTTTGAAGCCTGTATGCCCTGTCCCTTCCATTTAAAATTAATTGGATTTTCCTCTCCAAAAACTTGTATGGTACATTTCTTTACTACAATGGTTATCACACTGCATTATGCATTTCATTATTTGTGTAAGTTTCTTTCCCACCAGATAGGAGAACAGGAACCAGGATTTATTTATCTTAAAATTGCTTTTGCCACCTCAGAACCTAGTACATATTAATTGGTCATTCATTCATTCATTCATTCATTCGCAATATGGTTTAGACAGCAAAGGGGCTGAAATTACAATTTACAATTACAACAGTGAAAAAGACTATTATGAGGGTGCATAGCAGGGAGATACGCTGCTATATCTATGTTGTTATGTCTATGCTGGGGGAGATTTAGTTGTGAAAAGTATTATTTAAGATTAAAAAAAGGTTGATGAAGCGTTAAATAAAACCAACAGGGTATCTGAGTGAAAAGCATTTCAGTTAGTGGGAGAAACAGCACATACTCTGGAAGGATGGAGCATGCTTTGTTTGAGACGTGAAAGAAGGTAAACATGCCTGACATGCAGAGAGGGAAAGGAGTACAGTGAGAGAGGTAATGGAGAGATGGGCAAGGGCCGTGAATGGTAATGACTTTTTAAAACACATAAACGAAGCCCCACAAACCATTGAAAACTCCTTTCAGGGTTTTTAGCGAACAATGATATACTCAACCTTGTGTTTTAAAAAGTATCATTCTAGCTGCAAAATAGAGAGCAGATTTGAGGGAGGCAAGAATAAAAGCAGGGACACCACTCAAGATACAGTAGAGGGAGAAAATAGGAGATGTATTTTAGGAGGCAAAAATGAGCCAGGTTTGGTATTAAGTTGGTTCAGGGTGCAAGGAAGAGATATTACAAATGATGCTAAAATATGTGGCATGTGCTACTTAATGAAGTGAGATATCCATTCAATGAGATGCAAAACATGAGAATAAAGTTATGGGTAGTAGTGATGGAGTAGACTGTGGCAGATTTTGAATTTGATGTTCTGAAGCCTCTTTTAAATATCCTGGTGGTGGTGTTCAACAGGCAGTCAGAAAAGTGGCTGGAGTTTAAGATAAAATTTGTTAAAAATCTTGTAGGGTAATAATGAAAACCATCAGCATGAGTGAAATCACCTAAAGTGATTTTATATTTTAAAAGCAAAGATCCCAAGCCAACATTTAATGTTTTGGTGGCAAAGTTTGACTATACCAAGGAGACAGAGCAGGAATTGTCCAACTCATTGAACTTAGTTCAAAAGCTAAAGGAAGGGAGTGTTTGAAAAATAGGGGAAGGATAGGAGAGTAGCATCAAGGGTAAATATCAAGAAGACATGCAGCAAGGCTCACACACTTGAATTTAATTACATGAAGATAATTGGATTGAGAGTGATTGTGAGAACATAAAATATAGATAGAAACTGTAGAATAGTCTTTTGAAATGTTTTGTTGTGAAGGGAGGAAAGAGATCAGTGGTTACTAGAAGTCATGTGAGGTCAATAAAGGATTTTCCGCTTTTTTTGTGTGTGTATATTTTTGTATGGGACAGAAATTTAGCCCATTTACTTGTGGATGGGAAGGAACTACTAAAGGGTAAGAGGTTAGAGGTTAACATACAAAACAGAAGAAATACCTGATAGTCCAAAATCCTGAGAAATTTGACGGAAATGGGCGATGAAAACAGAGGTGGGATAGATTGAGTCTCAGTTTAATCATTTCAAAGGCTGAAAGACTTGATTCTCTTGGTTCAGCTGGGACTGATGATGGCGCCAACAATTATGAGCTCAGCTTATCCTTCCTGGGGTTTTGACAAGGCCAGTAGCTTGATACTGTCTATCTACACAACCCAGGCTGTTAGGGCTCCCGAACTTCACATGCACATTCTGTGATGATAGAGTTCCCATCAATTAAGGTTGACTAGGCTGCAAATGTATGATAAGTGTAAATGAACTTGGAATTTGCAAAGAGGTTCCCATATCATTTTATCTTAATCCACATTGCATCACCTCATTTAAACACGTTATGTAGATATAGCCAAAGAAGGTGAACTTATACTAACTATGCATACTTGACAGACCATTTCCATGCTTGATAGTGAAGTGTAACTTTGAGAAGTCTCTACCCTTAGGCAACACCATATCTAGTAGCAATCTTCAGCCCACTTCTCACACTGCAGAAAATCAAACAGGCTTTATTCTTTAGATCCATCTCAACTTAAGCATCTCATTATTTCAGAGTGTTTTACTTGTTCCATTCTTCAAGAGGATATTGTTTTGTGATGGGTAAAGAATGATCAAAAGTAAATATCACAAAAGTAATAATTATTTTGAAAATTTGAAAAATATGGGAAAGTATTAAGAAGTAAATGAAAATCTTACTCTAAAAATTCACATATAACCATGATATATATATATATTCCTGTATTTTTCACCAGCCTTGTGTATCTATTGTCTATTCCCTCTGTCTAAATATGTGGAGAGAGAAAAAAAATAGGAATTCTAATATACATACAATTTAGTTTTTCACTTTTTTTCTCCTAATAAAAAGTGCCTAATGGGCATATTCAAATGCATGCTTTTAAAATGGCATTTCAATGGCTGCAAAATGTTCCATCATTAGCATACAGCATCATTATTTAACCATCTTTGGACATTAAGGCTAATTTCAGAATTTTATAATAATAATATAATAATTGACATATTTACACAGAATAATTTATGCTTATTTCTAATAATTTCAGTGGGATAGATTCACAGAAGCAGAATTCCTGAAAAGTGGTGTATGTATATTCCTTCGAGAAAAACTACACAAATTTGTAACCTTATTAAAAGCGGTTTATGTAACACTGGAACACAAAACCAAACACTGCATGTTCTCACTCATAAGTGGCATTTCAACAAGAGAATGCATGGACACAGGGAGGGGAACAACACACACCGGGGCCAGTTGAGGGGTGAGGGCCGAGGGGAGGAAGAGAATTAGGACAAATAGCTAATGCATGCGGGGCTTAAAACCTAGATGATGGGTTGATAGGTGCAGCAAACCACCATGGTACACGTTTACCTATGTACCAAACCTACATGGTCTGCACTTGTATTCAGGAACTTTAAAAAAAGCAGTTTATGAGTGTGCTCATCCCATCACACCCTTGTGAGCATTGAGTATTTCAGCATGCACGTATTCATTAGGTACTGCTATTTTTGTTTTTGTGTTTTTCAGTATTAATTTTTTTTGCTTATATTTCTCAGAGTATTAGCATTGACCACATTGATTTCATAAGCCTTATTAAATTTTTAATTTTACTTTAAGTCCCGGGATACATGTGTAGAATGTGCAGGTTTGTTACACAGGTAAACATGTACCATAGTGGTTTGCTGCACCTATCAACCTGTTACCTAGGTGTTAAGCCCCACATGCATTAGCTATTTGTCCTGATGCTCTCTCTCCCTCCAGCCCCACCCTGACAGGCCCCAATGTGTGATGTTCCCCTCCCTGTGTCCATGTGTTCTCATTGTTCAGCTCCCACTCATGAGTAAGAACATACAGTGTTTGGTTTTCTGTTCCTGCGTTAGTTTGCTGAGGATGATGGGTTCCAGCTCATAAGCCTGTTTATACCGTACTTTTTGCTGTTTGTTATGTCACAGCAATGTTGGCCAACTAATTTTTCTACCTTTTAAGTTTTAAAAATATTTTCTGATATTCATTTCAAACAGCTGATTGATATTTATGTATTCAAATATTTAGCAAAATAAAGTGAAAGAAAAAAAATTATTTCCTTTTACTTTGTTTTGCTAAATATTCTTTCTCTGTACAATTATTAGAAAATATTCCCTAGATTTATTTTCAATTTTTATTGGAGTAAATTTTTTTATGCTGAACTCTTTTTATTTATTTATTTTTGTTTAAGACGTGATCTCTTATTTTCTGGGATTCCAAGTACAGTAAAATATTTCTAATGGCTCTGAGCATTAAGTCAACAAATGATATATCAAATCTTTGATTATATATCAGCTATTTTAGTCCACATGTAGCCCTTACATTTTTCTCAAAATAGGAATGAAATGCAGAATTCAGCTTCTGAAGTGGTTTCAACAAGAAAAACCACTCATACCAAACCTTTCATGATGTATGTCAAATTTACTTAAAAATGATGTGGTCATTCATTGCTGTGTACAGAATCCATCATCTTTCTCTTTTCTCTGTACTATCTATATTCTTTCTTTTTCCTTTCTTCTTAGTCTACCTCCTTTCCTCCTCCAGTATTATCTTAAATTCCCCTCCTGAACTTTTCCATCTCTCATTACCCTAAGCATGCCTTCATTGTATCTATTTCTCAAATTATTTTTTCTAACAAATGCTGTGTTCTTCTTAAAACTAATTTTAGTAAACCAAATTTTCTCTATGGTTTTAAAGGTTACTTTTATGAAAGTGATTCATGGAATTCCTTATAATTTACATACATCAAATATTGAGCAACAACATTGAGAATTCTTTAGTTGAAACTTCCAGAGTCACTTTTTAGGCAAATTAGGTCAGCACCTCTGAGCTGTATTCCATCTAAAAGAAGTCCATCCCGGCCGGGCACGGTGGCTCATGCCTGTAATTCCAGCAATTTTGGAGGCGGAGGCAGACGGATCACCTGAGGTCAGGAATTCAAGACAAACCTGGCCAACATGGTGAAAGCCTGTCTCTACCAAAAATACAAAAATTAGCTGGGTGTGGTGGTGGGAGGGGGCCGACGCGGGAGAATCACTTGAACCCGGGAGGCAGAGGTTGCAGTGGGCCGAGATCGTTGCCATTGCACTCCTGCCTGGGTGAAAAGAGTGAGACTCCATCTCAAGAATAAAAAAACAAACAAACCCCCCTCCCCCCCAAAAAAAACAAACAACCAAACAAAAGAAGTCCATCCCACAGGTGATGATTATGACAACTAAATAACCAAGACAAACCCTAAGTGTTCCTTGAACAAATATATGTCTTCAAGTTCTACATAACGTGGAATCAGACCTACAGGAAATGAAGTTGTCCCACTGGAGGCAAGCACGAGGGCAATTTCTAAGCAGTCGTTATCTTCTGCACCTGTGCTTTTGCACTACATCGAACAGAAACCATTGCTCAACCTGGGAGTTTTGATTTAGCTTCAAATGCCACAAAGCAATGAAACACCAATTGTCTACTCTTCAGGAAGTTATTGCTCAGGAACCAGGCCTTTCACAAACATTCATGTGAACTGTCTATGCATAAAGCATATGTTTTAAAGGGGGGGAATTACATTGCTTTTCTCAAATGAGCTGATTGCATTATGTTTGCCACACCAAGCGCTCACATTCTGAATTGTTCGTGTAAAAGCTCTGGCTCTCAAATGTAGCTGTTTGCATGGAAGTGATTCTGATATTTAAGTCTGTAAAGGTGTGTGGCACGTGCCAATTTGCTGTTGTAACGGATCCAAAGTACTTACTTTGCTGGGTGTGGTGACCAAAGAAGCCACGGTCACGAGAACAAGTTACTTTGCCGGATCATTTTGGAGAAAACCATTCATGATTCTGGGACACTATTCAACGTTTCTCCAAGTGCTCCTAGTTCTAAATTAAATCCCTGCCATCCGGGCACAGCTCCTATGTGTCACTTATTTACAGCATCTCAGATTAACAGACATTATTGTTTCTGTTATTTTAACCTCAGCTGAGTTTGAGGAATGTGCAGACAGAAACCTTATCGAACCTGTCACAATTGTGCCTCATCACCCTCAAACAAATAGTAAATCTGAACGCAGAGAACAGATAAGTAAAGGCCTTCTGAAACACATTGCTGGAGGCCACTGGCCAAGAAGACTTGCCAAATTTCTCATTGCTTAACCTTCCACTCCATGTTCAACAAGAAAAACCCATCCTGTTAATGGTCTGACTTTGGAAGTTGCCTCAAACATTTCCATCCACATTTAACTAAAGGCATATGAGAGACACAAAAACATTTTCAAGAAACCTTTTTGTCTGCACTTACGCATGTAGAGTTTTCACTGCAACTATCTGTTTGCGAAGAATTGTACAACTGGGGTTAAACAAGGTCTTCCCACTATAGGGAGGAGGTGATGGGGCTGTGCTACTTTAAGTCTAGAGTGTCTATAAGTCAAGATTGCTGGGTTGATCCCTGCAAAGACAATTCATCTCTGGGTCACTGGCAGCAGTAGGAAAGTTTTGAGACCATCTGGCTTTTATTTTACAGTTATATCTGATGTAGATTCACTGACTCACAATGTGAAGAAGGAAGAATTCTTCTCTGACCATTTAGAGGGCTGGGATGGCATCATCTTCCATCTCCGTGACTCCTCCACAGAGAGCCTCTCAGCAGTCTGCTCTCTTACTGGCTGAAAAATGATTTTAGCTTAAAAGGAAAGGATGCCATGCTTGCCATGGGGGACTGTGGCCCAATGTGTGTTTCTTACTTTTAACTTAATTTGTTTTGTACTTTTTGTGGGTCTATGCATGCTTCAGGAATGTGGAGATGGCTTAACTGTGAGTGATATTTGTCATAATAAAGTGCTCTTTTTGAAGACCCTTTGATCACTTGTGTGGCTGCTACCAAAAACAAACTGAGACAAGGATGAATGCAAACAATACAGCTAATAACATCTCTCCTGAAGACTTCAGCACAGCTTTGTTCTTAACTCTTTCGGGTGTTATCTAACACAAGTTGTAAGGAATTTATTTCCCTCTATTTCTCTTCCCTTTATTCTTTCCTTTTCATTCCCATTTCAGATGACCAGGATATTGTATCTTTCTGGTAATGTCTGAGAGCACTGGGAGAGACCTCAGGTTTTTAAACTACTCCAAGGAGCTAAGCCTGCCTTGTAGTGGTAGAAGGTAGAAGACAGCTGAGAAGCAAAGCCAGTGTGTACATTCAATATTCCCCTAAACCAGAAAGGCTTCTTCTCTCTCACATCTGTATTAGGCTTTTGCTTGAAATTTGGTTGAAAACAAGCGAACAGAATCACAAAACTAGGCAACAGAAAGAACTAGCCATATAAAAATCACTTGATCCCCAGACTGGGTAGTGGTGGTTGCAGGTGCCTATGTGTGTGCACAGTGATAATGACAGATAGTGGGGTCCAGCAGTGGGAGTAGTGCACATATCAGTATTACCCAAGGAACCCAGTCAACTTGTACATCCTATCCCCAGATTGGCCTGTATCCCTACCAGTATGTGTTAGTTTGTGAGACGGACAGACAGAATAAGAACCAGAGAGAGAATGAGAGTGTGTGGGAGGAGGGATAGGGAGTAGGATGGGGTACAGAGGAAGCATGTGACTACAAAATAGTCAAAAGACTTGTAAGTATTCCACGGGGATTCCTATCTTCTATTTAGAGAGGGGGATTGAATAGAAGAATGGATTGCCCATGGTCCACGGAATGGGGCACTGGACTAGAAGACAGACATGGGCATGTATTTAAAGATTATTAAAATGGAATTATCCAGCAAAATGTGGGAAAAGCAATTTACTTGTGAAAAGAAATTACAGGAAAGGTACTCCGATTTTCCAACCACTCGGCAAAACACAATTGGAAATGGAAATCAGGAAGGTGGAAGAAGTTATGTGGAAATAAAACTTCTTCTCTAGATCATCCTCTTCCTGACTGGGTGGAGTGCTATATGAGCAAGCAGTTTAGGTGAATTGATATGAGAAATTCATGCATAATAAGTAAAATCAGCACTGATCACCTTCGCTCAGGGTCTTCCTCTGTCTGAAGGACACATGCCTTGTTCTGTTGCCTCTTGGGTTGTTGGCATAATTTCCTGAAGTCACAATTAAAGTTCTTTATGTCTCTTTGAAGACAACAAAATAAGAAAGTTAGACTACAGTTATTGTTTCAAAATGTATAGCCAGGTGCAGTGGCTCATACGTGTAATCCCAGTGATTTTGAAGGACTGCATAAGGCCAGGAGTTAGAGACCAGCTTGGTCAACAGAGCAAGATCTTGTCTTAACAAAAAAGAAAGCAATTAGCTGGGTGGTATGCTCCTGTAGTCCCAGGTACTTGGGAGATTGAGGCTGTTGGGTCAATTGATCCCAGGAGCTTGAGATTGCAATGAGCTATGATCATGCCATTGGATTCCAGCTTGGGTGACAGAGCAAGACCCTGTCTCAAAAAAAAAAAAAAAAAAAAAAAAAAAAAAAAAAAAAAAAAAAAAAAAGGCATAGTCTCTTAGCAAATAGTGAAATTATTATTTTATTGGGTCTTGATTACCATTAAAAAAGAAATACAGTAGCATATACTAGAAAGGAATAGAGAACCTGGGTGTATCATATGTAGTAAGTATTGTTTCAAGAAATTTTTGTTTCTCATGTGTGTATGTGGTAATAATGAATGATGTGAAATATATTTCTCAGCATATCTTCAAAAATGCTTGAAAACCAGTGACTTTTGATTCACAAGCAACATCTCTGTTGTATATGGTAGAAAGAGGAACCTGCCCCAAAACTGTTGATGGATATTCAGAAGATTTCAATTCTAGTCATGGCTACACGACTAACTAGCTAAGTGACTGTCGATTCACTCTCCTCAACTATAAAATCAGGACATTTAATTAGATGATATCCAAGACCTCTTCCAGTCTGAAGTTCAGACATAACCTTATCTTTAACTGTGTGGCTTACATGATGATATGTGGAGAATTGTTCAGAGGTTGGGTGTGTGAAGCAGCCTTTGCTGTGCTCAAACTTGATTCTTTTACTGTTCTTAGCCAGAAGAGGAGAGCTACAGCCTCTATTTTATTTCAGTGGATGAACAGGAAGACTAACAATATTCCCTTTATAGGTTCTTTTAAAATCTCTACATTGAGAGCCCAAAGGCTTCCTATTGATTTTTTGTATCTGGCTAATAAAACTCTTGGTAGCCAGAACTCGATATGTTTTTATTTTTATTTTTTCACTTTATCCTCTCTGTTACTCTCTGAGATTGAATCAGTAGGCTACTGGTTTGCCCAATGTGTAATCTCAAGTCCCAAGGAACAAGGGCTCATAGGCACTAGACTTTCTGACTGTGGAATTTACTTTTCATTTTTATTCATAAAGCACTGTGAGCTCCGTTTTTAAAATTAAAGTGAAAACATAACTGTCTGGTAATGAATTTGAAATCTCTTAAGGAGAACATATTTTAATGCATCCTGCTAGTGTTGAAAAAATACATCTCTATATATTGAAAATATATCAAGTTCTTGCTTTTTAGGTTTGGTTTGTGATATTTAAAATGGTGGTCATTATATTTTGTCTCGAGATCAAGTCATTAGGATTTATTTTAATATTGCATGTCTGTTTTCTTTTTTAAAACAGTTACTTAGTCTTCAGAAATGGGGACTGGGTAAACAGCAGGAAGAAAAGATGATTAGCAGCAGGACAAGAAATATTGTGCCAAGTGCACTTTTAAAGATGCAGTGGGGAGGCAATCCTTTTGTCACCATTCAAATGTTTCTTAAATTGAGTTTTTGTATGCTAATGGATATAAATCCTACTCAGTATCCCTTACTGAACTTCTACCATGCAAAATCTACAGTTGGAGAACACAGTTGGATTTCTACTCTTGAAAGAGCTTTATTTTGGAGAGGAGACCTATTTGTAAAGGTGGGATGGTTGGAATTTTATATATTTTGGCACTTTGTCTGATTCTCTTCCTTCATCCTGAAAGTTAGCACACGTGTCAAAAGTTATCAACTAGAAACATGAACCCAATACACCATGCACCTGCCATAACCAAGGAAATTCTACATTTAATGTTGAAGTGTTCAGAGGAAGAAGACACACCAGCTTGCTCTGTCACACAACATCATCTAATTATTTTTGCTTTCTTGCTCGACTCACACAAGTCTTCCTTTAAATAAAAGTTAAAGGAATTAGCAATTTCCTATGCTAGCATTTGCGATATATTGTGGACACATAGATCATATGATCTGTGATGGCAGAGTTAAACACAGATCCATATTTTATTCCAATCAATACTTTGATGAATTCAATACAAAAATTTTTCAACTCTAGCCTACGAATTTGGCTCCAGAAATAATAATTTTAAAAAATGATGATAAGACCTTATTTTAGAATAACAGACTATTTATAGTGGGGAGGGGAACCCACATGCACAAAAAACAGCCTATCCCCCACTTTCTGCAGGTCTAGATTTTATCTTATGAATACTGTGTATTTATTTCTGTAGCACTTTTCTGTGTTTTAATTCTATCAGTTAATGCATGGGGACATTATTCCCAGTCACATACAAAAATCTTGAAACTCAGTCCTTTGCCTGATGAAAAATTAAAAAAAAAAAAATGGTATAGTTGGTGAATTTTCCACAAGTTCTACAACTACAAATAAAGAAAACTCCAATTACTTTCCAAACTACTGCTCCTTGCATTAGATTAGAAAACCACTAATAGCTTTTGAGCATGATTGTCTAATATTTTATTCAGGTCTTGCTTAGAAACACATTGAAATCATTACCTGACTTTTAAGAAAGAGGAGTTCTTTTTCCAATTAAAAATAAACCCACTGGCACACCCTAGCTCTTATTTCTTTTGCCTGAAAATGTTCATTTGACTTTCAGATGAGGGTATAAAGGATATCAACCGAAGAAAGTGATGTTCCTAGAGGTAGCATTTTTCAAAGGTGGTGTGGGCAATATTTAGCCATAAAATTATGCTCTTTGTTTTCATAGCATGACCAACAAAACAACTAGAAAATGCATACCACACATTACCTTCCATTCTATTTTATGTTTTCAGAGAACATTACCTTTTTTTGGAGTACTAGCAAATAAAATACTAAAAATGACAATATAACAAAACATATAATGTTAAAATGAAAGTTCACAGATGTTACTTTTGGAAACTCTAAGCTAACCTAACACAATTTGTCACAAATCAGCACGTCTCTATTCAAGTGAACTGTGAGATCATAAAACCTGAATTGTTTGTAGAACTTTAGCATGGTAGTCAGTCCTTTGCAATTGGAAGATACAAAGGGTAAATTTTAGATTTGAAATGTTGATCTTAAAAAAGATAAAGAAAAACAGATGAGGTAATGTATTTTGTGACACTTAATCGGACACTGGTGGAATTCCAAGCCTTTGTCTACATATACAACTTGTTAAAGGAGATTTCTTTTATTAATGATATATGACTTTGAATATGTGGTTTACTGGTTTACCTTTTTTCCCCCATTGAGTTGGATATTTTTGTGTAAAATACAAAGAATCAAGGAAATATGTGATACAAGTTATCTTGTCTATTACTTTGACCAAATAGGTAATTCACAATATGTATTTTGGAGATAATTTTGTAGTGTGGAATGACACACTCTTATTTTAGATTTAAGAGATGGGCACATGTGTCTTAGAAGATTGAGAGTACTAAATACATATAAGGCTGTTTTGGTGTGCAGGATTTGGCTTTGCTCCAGCAGACAGAAGCTTTTGTAAGATCAATGACTATACTACAAAATTCTTGAGCTCATTTTCTATTTTAATATATATAGGCTCACGTCTATGGCCTAAAGATATACTGCAATTTTGCGATCTCACTTTTGATGGAATAACACTGAAATAAGCCCTATTAAGTTTTGTTAAAAATTTTTTGGAATCTTAATACAGTATTTCAAGATGACATTACAAGCATGCAAGAAATTTCAAATCAGCCCATCAATCACTGAACACATTTTAATGGCTTTTGAGCAAACATCAAAATAAAATTCATAACCAAGGAAATTTTCAGTGAATTTTATTTTGAACTTCTGATTATTTTAATAGTCAAACTAAAATGGAAGACATTTAAAAAATAAATAAATGCATAAATTCTCTGTGATCATAAATTGCTGAGTGAAGCTAACTTCTGAATAGATACTTAAATAAATATTTATGTTTTATATGATATTAGTTATATACATTTTAAAATATGTAGTCAGTTTTCTCCCCTGCAGGTTTCTTCCTTGATATAGAGTGCTATAAAAATATCATAAAATTTCTTCATAACGTTATTATATTTCATAAATTATTTTTTCTTTTTATCTTTTACTCCTAATTATATTCCATTAATTAATAATTTGAGTGCAGTGAGGATGCCTTACTAATAACATTACTAATGTTAGTTGGGTTATTTACAAGATAGTGTTAAGCTTGTTCACTTTCTTTACTTTTAAATCAATTGAAAAATGTGTTAATATTTTATAAAAATACAAGAACACCATAATATTATTCAACATATTATCTTTCTCCAAGTTTCAAGTGGTTTCATTACAGATCAGTGCATTTTTAAAATGCGCATTAATGAAATAATTAATGCTATTGAATTCTTCTTTTTCTCTCACAGTATGTGTTGTTTTATGGTCTGGCAGGAAAAGTGAATTATATAAAGAAAGGGTAGGGGAGAGTTGAGCTGTTTCATTATATAATGAATTCTCTGTCTTACGAAAATCGCACAGAAGTTTGATGACTTCCCAAGAACAATTTGGTAGAAAAGAGTGCTGATGAAGAAGAGAAGGCATGTGTCTAATCCCATCAATTCTAAATTTCTATGATCATTTTAAATTCTACAGTTCCTTCTGGGGTAATCTTTATCTCCTATTGATGGTCTATCAGAAAAGCTAACGACTCAGAATGAAAGGAAATAGGATGCTTTGGCATGCCACAGGTCAGTGCGGGGTTCTTTAAGGTGCACTAGCTTGTTTGGATGCTTTCATCTACAAGTCGTGAAATACTAGGAAAAATACGTGCACTGAAGTGAAAGGAAAATGTTAAGTATAGGAAGTCTATAGGTAGCCTTTTCCTGGTCAGTTTAGCAGATCAAGAGCTCACCAAGATCCAGACCCCTTCTGGCTTTCTGCTTTGTGATCTACAGTACATGATCACTCTGCCTTCCTGGTCAAAAGATGGCTTCAGCAGTTTCCAAGCCTCAGTCCTCAGGCTACCAGGTGTCAAAAATAGGAAGAAAGGTTGGAGGTTGGGATGGGATGGAGTAGGGGAGTGACAAAGCTTTTATTCTGACAGATATCTTTTATCTGGAAGAAAAATGCCTTTGGACTCCCTCCAGTAGACTTCCTCTTGGGTCAGTACTAGCTACCAGGAAAAAATAAAATTAAGTATATTAAAATTCTAGCATCTTTATTCTGAGAACTTTAGGGCTTTGATATTGAAGAAGAAAGGGCTGGAAACAGCTGTTGGGTGAGGGACAAAAGTTTCTTCAACAAATTACCAGAGTACTGCAGCTTTCACTGAATGGATTCTCAGCATTGATCTCTAATCAGTTCAAAAACTGCTTGCTTCCATCAATGGAGTTGAAAACATTCCTCCTTTTATTGTTGCCAAAGACACAGATCCAAGACCAGGAGCGTAGAGATTAAAAAGGCAACTGTCAGAGCAAACACACCAGAAGTAATCTTGGAGTAACTAATTGGTGATCTGATCTTTTGTTTATGTAGTTCCCAGATAAATAATGTCCCTGTCAGCGTCATGTTTCCATCTTTTGTGATCATTTCCCACTCATTTGTCAGCCTTTAGGTGACAGTGGTCCTCTCCGACTCGTAGATGCTGCTTCATGATTAGCCTCTCCATCTGAGATATGACTCCCCTCATCACTCTTCAAGTCTCTGCCCCTCCTTTTCCATTTTGCTTCCTCTCTGATATGGTTTGGCTCTGTGTCCCCACCCAAATCTCATGTTGAAATGTGATCCCCAGTATTGAAGAAGGGGCCTAGTGGGAGGTGATTGGAGCTTGGGGGAGGACTTCCTTCTTGCTGTTCTTGTGATGACAGTGAGTGAGTTCTCATGAGATCTGGTTGTTTAGAAGTGTGTAGCATTTCCTCCTTGGTTCTCTCTCCTGCCAGCTATGTGACAATGTGCTTGCTTCCCCTTCACCTTCCACCATGATTGTAAGTTTCCTGAGACCTCCTCAGAAGCCGAAGCCTGTACAGCCTGCAGAACTGTGAGCAGATAAGCCTCTTTTCTTTTCTCTCTCTCTCTCTCTTTTTTTTTTTTTTTGAGATGGGGTCTCGTCTTATTGCCCAAGTTGAAGTGCGGTGGCACAATCTCAGCTCACTGCAACCTCCGCCTCCCAGATTCAAGCAATTCTCCTGCCCCAGCCTCCCAAGTAGTTGGGACTACAGGGGCATGCTGCTACGCCCAGCTAAGTTTTTTGGTATTTTAGTAGAGATAAGGTTTTACCATGTCGCCCAGGCTGGCCTCGAACTCCTGACCTCAAGTGACCCACCTGCCTCAGCCTCCTAAAGTGCTAGGATTGCAGGCATGAACCACTGTGCCCAGCCTAAGCCTATTTTCTTTTCTTTTCTTTTCTTTTCTTTTCTTTTCTTTTCCTTTCCTTTCCTTTCTTTCTTTTCTTTTCCTTTCTTTTCTTTTCTTTTCCTTTCCTTTCTGTTCTTTTCTTTTCCTTTCTTTTCTTTTCTTTTCCTTTCCTTTCTTTCTTTCTTTTTTGTTTTTTGGATAGAGTCTCACTCTGTCACCTAGGCTGGAGTACAGTGGCCCAGTCTGCTCACGGCAACCTCTGTCTCCCAGGTTCAAGCGATTCTGCTGCCTCAGCACCTCAAGCAGCTGAAATTACAGGTGCATGCCACCACACCTGGCTAATTTTTTGTATTTTTAGTAGAGATAAGGTTTCACCACGTTGGCCAGGCTGCTCTTGAACTCCTGATCTCAAGTGATCCACCTGCCTCAGCCTCCTAAAGTGTTGGGATTACAGGCATGAGCCACCATAACTTTTATATACAAGTTACCCAGTCTCAGGTATGTCTTTATAGCAGTGTGAAAACAGACTAATGCACTATCTCTGTGGAATGGTCAAAAATCAATATTCAAAAAACAGGAACCAGAGAGAATGAGAAAGAAGCAGTGGAAGGGCAAGAGGAGCATGAAGATTGGTTGTTGCTGGGATTATGGAGCCAGGGGCCAGGGATTTTATCTTCCTTGCTTCCCAGGAGCATGAGACAGCTGAACACCTGGCATGAATCAGGAGCACACTGGTGTCAACAGGTGAGGTGGGGCTGCCAGATGCCAACATATTAACTGGGACAAAAATAACAGGGAAATAAGAGAGGGGAAGAGAGTGCAATTACAGTTAGTGATAGCTGAGTAAGGTAGGGGCCTTATGTGCCAGGAGACAAGCAAACTTGGTATGTTCCTAGGATTAGGAGAACTGATAAGCATAGGGAAGAAGTGCATGGGGACGCGGTGGCAAATTTAGGTGAGTGTAACAAATAGGGCTTCACTGTAGCTCACTGGGGTATGTACTCTTCTAACTGTTAAATGTGTTTTGGCAGATATGTAGGCAACCCCCCTCCTGACCTTTTCTGACTCACAGGGTTAGTCACCACCCACCAGGAAATAAGTTGTTAAAAAGACCCATGCTCTTTAAAAATTTTCCTGGACAAAGCACTGTGCAGCACCTGTATTTGACAATTGCCTCAACAGGCTCTTCACTTACTACTTGAGCATGGTCCCTGTTCCTCTTTCTGGGCAGATTATGGGAATTTCTTGTGGAAGATCACAGAATAGGTTCTCTTCAGTTTGGTTGCAAAGCTGGCTCTCCTGTCCTGATATTTAGAACAAATAGCAGAATTTGGGAGCAGAGCCTCAGCTCTGTGCACAGTGCCTGATCAAGGAAAAAAATGTTCTGGAATTACAGTGTATGTTTGGGTTTTGAGAGAAACCATATGTGCTGGAATTTATGTTATTAAATCATGTTACTGCTTATTACATCTGATGTTTACCAATCAAAATGAAACCATTTAAATACTTTAATAATCAGTACTGCCCTAACAGTGCATACTGGCTTAAAACCACTTCTGGATCCTCGCTCCATGAATAGTAGTGTCATGATTATGGTCCCTTCAGTGCAAAACTAGGTCAGTGGCACCTCTTAGACAACATAATCTCTGTAGTGACAAATAATATCTTTCTGGATTTTTTTTATTGAAGCTCTGCTTTAAAAATAAATAATAGGATTTTTACTTTCTATGGCTGCTAAGAGAGGTTAGTTTCAGAGCAATATATCTTATTCACTAATAACTTTATAAAAGCTCTGTACAGTTTTGGACACTTGTTGAAAAGAAACGATGCTGTGATGCTTTAACATCATGATAGGTTTTAATCTTTAATTCCATTGAATTTCATAATCTTTGTCTAAAGGTTGTTATTATTTAGCAACAAATAACAAATGTGACATTGTCTCATGACGTACACTACAATTTGTACAATTTGTATAAACATAAGCCCATGTTTGGTTTTGGAAAGATTTTGTACAAACATAAGCCGATGTTTGGTCTGGAAAGCGAATTTGTACAAACATAAAGCACCTACACAACTGTACTCCCATTCCAAAACATTCAGAACCTGAGGGAAGAGAATAAGGCACGGTGGAAAGAATGTTGATCTCTGCCACTTTCTTGCTCTGCGGATTGAGAGAGATTATTTCAATTCTCACAGTGTTCACTTTCTTAATCCTTTCCTTATTCAATCTTTTTATTTACCTTGCTCAGGCAACACAAAAGAAGACCCATAAGCACCATGGGCAAATCATGGAAGAAGAACTGGAATGAATATCTAGTCCACTGTCTGAGCCAAAGACTTCAGTTGGAGAAAGGGAAGACAAGGGTTTAACTGGCAATTCAAAGGGAGGTGATCAGCCTCTGTTACAGAGTTAACTCTGTGTGAAAGGTAAGGAGGCCGTCATACTGCCCCCTTTGCCTCATTTACACAAATAAGTTTAGTTCACTTCTTCACACTGAAAGGTCTACTTCACTAAGGGGCATTTTGACTTTAAACTAGATGAAGGGATTTCTTATTCCTGATCTCTTTTTCTTGTGCTCTGCCTCTGCCGCTCTTTTGCTTCAGCTCATTTTTTAGTCTGTTCTTTTCTCTCTTTGAAGGTTTCTTAGTAAAAGAGTGTTTGAAATTTAGCTATTTTCTCCTCCAACATGATCCGGCTATATTTTGTCCTCTGTCCAGGAGGCTTTAGACACTGTCTGTAACCACTGCTGCTCCCGACACAGCTCCACGGCCACCACTAAGAAAGTCAGGAGGCACAGCAGCAGAATTGGCCCTCCAAAAGCAACAACAGAAATGCATTTCCGTACCTAGAGTCTTTACTTTTTATCTAAGATTATTCTAATTTTTGAATGGTTTATATTTCAAACAGTAATATTGTATTTCTTAGTTCATGTGTGCGTGTGTGTGTTTAGTGTATACTATGTCAGAAAAATCAGCTAACACTAAGTCATGATGGAATGTGGAAAAAGGGATAATGATCATGGAAATGGCATTGTTTCAAACTGTGTTATGATCCTTGCCTTTCTACATCCTTTGCAAAGGCAGGGAGGGCTGCGCTCTCACAGAGCCATCTGTATGCATCTGTGTGGGAGTGTGTGTAAGTGTGAGGGTGGCAGAGGTTGGGCATGAGTATACACAGAAGCAAGGTGCAAAATAGCTTGATTGAGCTCGGTTTAAGAAAACTTGGGATAGTTCTAGTTTCAACTATAAAACGTCAAGAGTCCAGAAACCACCTTCAACTTTGAATATGTTCTCACTACAAAGAAGAAAAAGAAATGAGATCAAATGTCATATATAGCTCAGATCTCATTTCCAAAACTCACATCTCATAGTTTTTTGTTTTTCATTTTTCCTGAATGTATACAGTGTATTTGGCTCTTTTTAAGTACTAATGGCTTTTTAAAGAGTTGCTTATATTATCTTTGAAACCCCACTTAGCTGAAGGGTATAATGCAGAAGGAATCTGTTATGCTTTGGGTTGCTGACATAGGGGAAGCAAGGTTTTTAAAATGGAGTATTTATTAAAAAAGCAAAAACAAAACCTTTGAGGTCCTTTTATGTGTCTTGGCCTTTTACTGACTAGCACCCATGTTTTGTGTTTCTGATGCATATTACCTGTCATGAATAGCAGATGTTGGGAGACTATTGCAGCCATGGAGAGTAACTGACATTGGGATAGCCCACTCACCATAAACAGCTATCAAACTGGGCACAATATATGAGCCAACTGTTTAGACATCCGACAAGAAGCAACACAGGGCTGTGGTCTTAGAAAGGAAACACACATAGTAAGCTCAGTGATCACCATGACTTTCTCTGCCTGGAGGCAGTTTCCAGTTTGCAAAGCAGGAAGGTGGATCCTAAACAGAGCTTGATGGTCTTGCTGAATTTAGGAGGTGGAGATTGTAGTACAGGGTTGTTGGGTGGATTGGAATTTTTAAGGCCAAAGACCACAGAGAAATGAACTATGCAAAAATGAAATCTTCCTATAAATTGTTTTTAAGCTTTTTGCTAAATATTAAGCTGTAAGTGTACAAGGAAAGAGGCAACGAGGCTAGGGAACTGTGAAAGTAAATATAGATTCTAGAGGATGCACATTTCTAAAGAGGTGGGGTCATGACAAGTTGAAGTTTTGCTAAACACAATAGACATTCAGTTTAGTTCCTAAAAGTTACATATTGGGAATAGGGCTACCTTAGACTTAGAATAAGAAATAATATGGACCTCTTTTAGCAATCAAGTTGATACACTATTAAATAAATTTCCTGCCTCAATAACACTCAATTCGCTTTAAATAAAGATTTAAAAACAATTCTGACCCTCAACAACATAGTGCCTGTAATGTTTAGCATAAAATAAAATATTACTGAGTGGCATAGAAACAAGAAATTGGGTGATCCGTAACCAGGGGGAAATAAAATATAATATAAACAGATACAGAGACAAAAGGTGTTGGAATTAGCAAAGAATTTAAAATAACAATTTAAATTATGTTTAGGAATTTAAAGGAAAGGATGAACATGATAAGTAGATAGATGGAAAATTCCAACAGAGAAATAAAAACTTTAAGAAATGGAAATTCTAGAACTGAAAAATGCAATAACTGAAATGAAAAATTGATAATTTATTCCTCATAAATATTAAAAATTTCTGCTCATCAAAAACCTAAATGGAAGAAAGTATTTGTGCATATATATCTGATTATGGACTTATGCCAGATTATGTAAAGAACTTTCATAAATCAGTTTTAAAAACCCCAAACAACACTATTTTTAATAAATGGACGGAAGTCTTGAACAGGTACTTACAAAGGGAGACAAATGTCACATAAAAACATGTTCAACATCACTAGTCATTAGGCTTATGAGAATTGAAACTACAATGAGATATTAGTACATACTTACATAAATTTTAAAATGCTGAAAAAAAATGATATGTTGATATTGACATGTATTTATAGCAACCAGAAACCTCATATGTTGGAAGAAGTGCAAAACTGATACCTCTAATTTGGAGCTCCATTTGGCAGATCTTTTAAAGTTACAATTACCTACTGTATGATTCAGCAATTCTACTCCTGGGTATTTATCCAACAAAAATAAAAACATACATTGAAAAATACTTGCTCAATAATGTTCATAGAAGTTTCATTTATAATAATCTGAAATTAGAAACAATTCAAATGTTCGTTGATGAGTGAATGCCTAATTGATTTGAATAGAGGCAATGAAATATTACTCAGAAATGAAATAAAAGAACTACTGTGCATGTAAACACATGAATTACTTTGAAAACCATTATGCTGAATGACAGAAGTCAATCACAAAAGTGTCTATTTCCACGTTTTAGTGTAATTTTAGAGAAGACAAAACTGATCTATGGTATGAGAAATCAGAACAGTGAGTGGTTGCTTCTTGTGGAAAGAGGGTTGACAGGGGAACACAATGAGTGGATAGGAGTTTCTGGGATGATAGAAATGCTCCTTATTATAATAGATTTGTGAGTTACACAAGTAAGTGTATCCACTGCTCAAAATGCATCAAATTGTCACATAGGTCTGTGTGCATTTTATTGTATGAAAATTATACCTCAATTTAAGATTGAGGTACATGTGGCATCATTCAATTATTTTCATTTTCTTTATGATTTCAGATAAACTCTGCAGTTGTCTATTTGTGCCTGTAGTTTGAAATCTGTAAGCTAAATATGATATTTTAATTTTTGTAAGTTTCTCTTAACAATATGTCACTCTACAAATGATTTATTTCAAGTCTTGGGTATGTCTAATATAGACACAAACACATTTTTCTGGCCCACCTAATTATAAGATAGTAAACAGCTGTCTCACAACATAAATGTAGATGACAATGTATTATTGCTCTAGCATAAGCTCAAAGAAAATAGTCTTACATGCTAGAAAATGGTCAGGATCTAGTGGGCTGCATTAGAAAATGTGCACTCACATATATAGTCACTCAACAAAAGCGCTACAAAATTGCCAAGGGTCACACTTCTGGCATTTTCATTTCCGATCATTTTAGCAATTTTTACCCATGACTTCTGTTTCAACAAATGCTCCCACCCTTTTCTTGGATGGGGACAAGGGGTACAGTCTTAAAAGACAAATATGACCTAAGAATTTTGCCAGAGAGGAGAGAAGAGAAAGAAACTAAGAAAGACACTGTTAAAAAAAAATAATAAGTATACAGTAAAAGGACAAAAAAACAAAAATGAATCAAAAGTACAGGTTGGTGCTACAAGGCAGGGATGGCTGACACCTAACCCCTATCATGCCATGGCAAACTACACAAATGTGTCTCATTGCTGCACCATTTCTGGGGATAGTAGTTTTACCCACTATTTAGTCTCCAAGTGTTTCCATTATAGCTCCCTATTTTTAGGAGTTAATAGCTAGGCTATAATAATTTGCTTCAGGCTTGCATACCAGGTCTCAGTCAGGGAGTACATTGACAGTAATAGAATATAGTCTATTTCAGATGCTTTTACTGTGTATGTGTGTGTGTCTGTGTGTGTGTGCATGCTCATGTAATCTAAAAATGTTTGCTGTTGCAAAAACTTAAATTTGATAACAGATTGACTTCTAATGTGATGTAGTCAGTTTTGTCTACCCCAAATACTAGAAAAAAATCAAGTCACTGAAAAATGTCTTTTTGGAGAAGAAATGTGTTAATTCACATTCATTTCCATGAGCTCCAGTACCTAGTGGGTGTTTACTAAGTGTTCGCTGACAAGAGTAAAAACAACAATTCTATTTATTGCACATGGTATTGTCTTCACCAGCCCTTTATAAGTGTGCTTCTGTAAATGTGATTTACTTTTAAAAAGAATAAGTTAAAATAACTGTAATATCCTAAACAATGTTTATGGCGTACCTAACATCTCTTGAATGTTAATCTCAGGAAATAGAATTTCATGAGTTTCATGGAGTCTGTTTTAAGGGATCTGCCTATTTGGGAAAGTCAGCTACTTGTCTATATATTTTTAAAGGTATTTTATGGAGCACTGATTACTTTTGGAACTCAATGACATGCAGAAAACCGCATTGTCATCAAACGCTGATCCTATATGGGAATGGTTGTGTAACCTCATGGGTAAGCATGTGATGTTCAAGAATAAAACCTTAGACTCATTTTCTCCTTATGGTTTGAAGAAGGGGAGTGAAACACAATGGTTAGAGGAGAAAGTCCTACTGTAGCTGAATGAGAATCCAAGCTACTTGGCAGTGCCTGCTTTATGCAAGGGGCTGGTTGTACATTATCCTTAAACATAAAAACTGTGCACTGTAATGTAATTTTCTGCATGTGGCAGAAAGGGAAACTGGAATTTCAGACAGATAAATAACTTGCCCAGGATCAAACATCTAGTAAAGGAATTTTAACTGGTCATCAGAGAAAATCATGCATAATTGGTGAAATAAGAAATTATTTCTTTTTATGCAATACATGTTCAGAGAAATGAATTTGAAAAATACATTTTTTTTCGAAAAATTGGGCCATAACACAGGAGACAGATCAAGGCCTATCTTCTGCCTAAGACCCTCTTTATTTTCATTCATCCAAAATCCAGAGAAGGATACATCAGAGACTTCAGGCAGGATCATTTCTCTGGCTCAGGACATGCATGACCTACGTGTCGTCAAACACAGTTGATGCTTTTGGGGTCTCATCTTGTCAGCACTGTTGCACACAGTTGATTGTTCCTTTCTTGAAACACTTTTTCCTTTGGCTGGAATGATGCAACACTAAGCTGGTTCTCCGTTAATTCCTCCTCGGTCTTCTCTTGTTTGTTCATCCACCTCCTTCCTATGACTTTCTCAAAATATTCTTCTCTTATCGCTTTCATTCTCCCCACTGATGTCCCCTGCCTCATCTTCCAACATGTGCCATTTCTCCCTCAGCGCTTCATTCATGATGGACTTCTCTCATTTTCTCTGCATGCCAAGCTCTTTCTGTAAGGCATTCACTCATGTTTTTCCATTTATCTGAAACTCTTCCTTTTCCTCTGGATTGTGTGGAATTTAGCACTAGTTATTTACATATAATTTTTTGCCGTGTCTCTTGACAGTGATACTATTATCTTTCTTTAATTCACTTAATTTATTTAAATCAATCATTGCTTTTACTAAAAATAATATACTAGAAAAAGAAATCTAATATCATTGCAGTAACTATAAAATAAAATCATGATTATTTGCCATAATTAAGAGAAAGTTATTAAAAACAAATACACTAAAATACACTGTATAATAATAATTTATATCATTTATGCTTAATTGCATTTTGGGTATAATGACCTGGTTCACCTCTCTTTCTCTGTCTCTCTCTCTCTCTTTTTTATTAGCGTTAACTCATAAGAAAACCTTGCTTAGCCATTCCTTCCCTAGATGAAATCACGCTACCTATGATATATTTTAATAACATCACATTTTTTCCTCCTCTATAGAACTTGTTATCAGTGAAATAATTAATCGTGTAGTAAGTTGTTTGATATCTTTCTCTTTTAGAATGTAAGATTCATGTATACATCTGACAATCACAGCTGTATGTCCACAGCTATTTTTGTCCACAGCTGTATGTCCACAGCTATTTTTTGTAGGGAACACTTGATATCTATATGCATATTTATTGATGGAATAAAATAATGCATTAATTTTTACATTAAAACCATATTTAGTAGGAGTTATCATGGTTTTATTTCTTACCATATGCCAAGAACTGAGGCTGCAAATATATACAAGACACAGTGTTCAAGTTGCCTATGCCTAGAGTGCAGGGCTTGGCTATAAATAAACAATTACAGTATAACATCATGAGCACTATAATTGAGGTAAGAACAGTGTTCTGTGGTGGCGTGAAGCAAGACTAAGCTTGCTTGGGCAGTAAGGAGGCACATCATATGGTAACCTCTGAGCTGTGTCTTAAAGCTGAGAAGTGTCCTGGGCACAGAGGCAGTGAAAGAGAATTCCAGGCAAGGCGGTGGACGAACCTCGAGGCTGCTGAGGAGTTTTATGCTGTTGGATCAGAGTACACATGGAGTGAAGTAGCAAGAAATACATTTGCCAGAGTAAGCTGGAGTATGCTTATAAAGGGCTTTATATCCTGAGCTATCAAATATAGACTTGAGTCTATTGGAAACAATAAAACATTCAAATATTTAAGCAGGGGATGACATGAATAGATTTATTTTTTGGACAAAAACTTGGCATTGTGAAGGCTTAAGTGAGTGGGAAGTGCCTGGAAGCATGAGATAAAGATAGTGTGGACTTTGGTGTGGGCTGTGAGTGGGGACCTAGTCCTTCTTGTATTTCAAATTTGTGTTCTCCTCCCTTTGTGTGAAAATGAGATTCTCTTTTTAAGGGCTACATCCACTATCTAAAGTATCTATCAGAAAGAAAGAACAGGTTGACTTACGGGGAGGTATTTTCAAAGGAAGAAAGAAGACTTTATGATGACTTTAGGAAGAGCTGCAGCTCCTAATTTATTGCCCGTTTCCTCTCCAGGTCCTTTTGAAATGTATCTACAATCTTCCATTGAAACTTCTAAAAAGCTTCATGTCTTATTTTATATACTCAATTTATTGAAATGTATTATCTGTATTTTACCATTAAAAGGAGAGAGGATTAGATGATAGGTCTTATGATTTGTCATTTTCTGAGCAACAATGTAGAGTTGCCAAATTTGACATTTATTGTACCACACTGGATACTCTGAAGGGTGGTGAGGTATAATATTGTCAAAATGAAAGAGCTCGTGTTATGGACTAATTGTGTGCCATCAAATTGCTTGTGAGAGTCCTAAACCATAATGTGATTATATTTGTAGATAGGGCTTTTAAAGAGATAATTAAGCTTAAGTGAATTCATAAGGATGGGGCTCTAATCCATTGTGACTGACATCTTCATAAGAAATGAAGGAGACACCAGGGAGGAATGCACACAGAAATAATGTGATGTGAGGACACAGCAAGAGGGTGGCCCATCTGCAAGCCAAAAAGAGAGATCTCAGGAGAAGTCTAACCTGCTGACACTTTGTTCTTGGACTTCCAGCCTCTAAAAGAATGAGAAAATAAATTTCTGTTGTTTGAGCCACCCAGTCTGTGGTATTTTGTTATCGTGGCCCTAGCAAACTGATACTGCTTGTTTATGGCTTTTCAATAAAACAGTCAAACAAAATAAAAAAGAATATTGAGAGAGAGTGCACATGAGAAGTGGGGTGGAGGGATGGGAGGGCCAAGGTGATACACTTTCAGCAATTCAAATGACACTAATTAGGAAATTATGAAACTGAATGGAAGAAAACAGAGACAAAATGTCCATTATTTTATTTAAATGGATAGCGTAGTTGACCATTATTCTTCTTTACTAAAACAAGCCTTTCTTCAAGGCAATTGTTAACCTAGTTTGAAATATCTCTTTACAGCATTAATTGAAAATGTGAATACATTTCTTAAAGTATATTTCATCATTTAGAATGCCCATCAGTGAAGTGAAAATGCCTCATTTTCATTTCTCATTAAGTTCCCTTCTCACATGTTCAAAAAATTATAGCTAATAACAACCTCGATACCTCGAACAAAAAACAATTTCATAAAAAAGAAAGATTTTATTGTTCTGTATGGCCTTCTCCAGTGAGAGAATAATTCTTTTCTTTCTTTTAATTGTTAATGTGAATTATAACAGACTTACAGAAAAGTGCATAAATATAATTGTACAATTTCACAAAGCATTATAAAGTGAACACCATGAAATCAGATCAAGAAATATAACATTCCCCTCACTCCAGAAGCAACTGAACACCCTCCTGATCACAGTCCCCTTCTCCCCTTCCTGGAAATAGTATTATCCAGATTTATATGGTAATTCCTTCCTTGTTTTTCTTTACAGTTTTACTGCCTAGTATGTAACCTTAAATAATGTGGTTTAGTTCAACCTGTTCTTGAGTTTTTATCAAATGAACTATGCTTGCAGGAATTATTTCCATTGTTGGTGTAGCTACAGATTGTACATTTTCATTATTGTATGGTATTCCATCTAATAAATAAACCTCAGTTTATTTGTTCATCTTATTATTGATGGCAATTTTATTTATTTTTAGTATAAAGCCAAATAAAACAATGTTGTTATAAGCAATCTTTTGTAGGTATCCAGGTGCACATGTCTTAGTTTTCTAGGGTATAAGCCTAGAATTTGAATTTCTGGGTCAATTTCCAGCTTTTCTAGATAATCCAAAGTGTTTCTAAAAGTGATTGTTCTAATCTACAATCTCAACAGCATGAAAGAGGAACTCATCTCTTCACTTCTTAGCCAATGTTATTGTTAGTTTTCCCCCCTAAATCTGTTAAGTGTGTAGTAGTTTCTCTCTTTTTTTTTTTTTTTTTTATGTTTTGCTGCTTATAAATAAGCTCGAGCACTTTTTCATGTTTGTTGTCCATTTGCATTTTATCTTCTTTGAAGAGCCTGTTGGAGTCATTGGCCCATTTTTCTATTGAGTGTTCAGGCTTTTTATTGTTGATTATGGAAGTTTTAATATACTCTGCGTATAAGTTCATTACTGATTTTAGGTGTTGGCTCTCACTGGGTCATTATTACAGAAATTGGAAATTGTTTCCAAATCTTGGCTATCATGAATACTGCTGCAATAAACATGGGTGTGCACATATTTCTTTGATATACTGATTTCCCTTCTTTTGAGTATATAGCTAGATGTGGGGTTACTGGATCATATGGTAGTTCTTTTTTTTAAAGATGGTATCTTGGTCTGTCTTGCCCATGCTGTAGTGCAGTGGTGCAATCTTGGCTCACTGCAACCTCTGCCTCCTGGGTTCAAGCAATTCTCGTGCCTCAGCCTCCTGAGTAGCTAGGATTACAGGTGTGCAGCACCATACCAGACTATTTTTTTTTTTTTTTTTTTTTTTTTTGTGGTAGAGACAGGGTTTTACCATGTTTGCCAAACTGGTCTCGAACTCCTCACCTCAAATAATCCTCCTGCCTCAGCCTCCCAAAGTGCTAGGATTACGGGTGGGAACTACCGTGCCCGGCCCTGGTAGTTCTATTTTTAGATTTCTGAGGAACCTCCATACTTTTCTCCACAGTGGCTGTACTAGTTTACATTCCTGGCAGTGTATGAGGGTTCCCTTTTCCCTATATCCTCGTCAGCATTCATTGTTGTCTAAAAGTCATGAGAAATGGGATGAGTTGATATCTCATTGTAGCCTTGATTTGCAATTCTCTGATGATCAATGATATTGAGCACCTTTTCATATGCTTGTTTACCATGTGTATGTCTTCTTTTGAGAAATTTCTATTCAGATCCTTTGTCCATTTTTTATTGGATTATTATATTTTCTTTTACCTATTGAATTGTTTGCGTTCCTTCTATACTGTGGTTATTAATCCCCTGGGTTTTCTCTTCACTTTGTTGATTTTTTTCTTTTGCTGTGTGGAAGCTTTTTAACTTGATGTGATCCCATTTGTCCAATTTTGCTTTGGTTGCCTGTACTTTTTGGTGTATTACTAAATAATTCGTTGCCTAGACCGATGTCCTTAAAGTTTCCCCAATGAAATGGTGACTTTAAAAAATGTATTTTCTAAGTGTTTGATACTGGCATATAAATATAACTGATTTTTTTTCTGCAACCTTGCTACAAAATACTTCTAATTAATCTGTAGATTCTGTTAGATTTTCTACAAATGAAATTATGTTAACTGAGAATAATGACAATCTTAATTTTCCTTTCCTAATCATTATACCTTTCATTTCTCTTTCTTGCCTTTCAGTGCTATCAAGGCCTTTCAGTACAGGATTGAAGTGAAGTGATGATATTTGACATCCTTGACTTCAAAGGAAAGCTTTGAAAATCTCACCATTAGATAAGATGCTTGCAGTGGATTTTTTAAATTTGTAATTAGCCTTTATCAGATTGAGGAAGCTCCGTTCTAGTTCTAGTTTGCCACGAGTTTTTATTTTTAACTTTTGTTATGAATGGGTTTTAAAACTCATCAAATGCTAATATGTGTCAATGAGGTGATATCTATTTTTTATTTTATTCTTAATACAACCAATTGCATTGCCTTTCTAATGTTAAGCTAACATGAATTTTTAGTATAAACCAACTTGCTTATGATGAAGTCTTTTTACCAACTGCTGGGTTTACATTTTTAAGAATTTTGGGGTCTATGTTCATAATGAGATTGAACTGTGTGTTTCCCTTGTCATACTCTCTTTATTGGTTTTTGGTATCAAGAAAATCCAGTCTGATACCATGTATTAGAGTTTATCTTTTTTTATCTTTCTCTGGAAATATGTAGGATTGATATTAATTTTTCCTTGATCCTGTTAGTAAAGATATTTGAACCTAAACATTATTTTGGAGGAAGTTTTATATTGCTGTTTCAGTTTCTTTACGTTTATCTCAGATTTTTTATTATATCTTTTGTCAAATTTTTAAGTGGCAGTTTTCTAGAAATTTTCTGGACAGTTTCTTCTGAATTTCTCAATTTACTGAAATAAAGTTATTACATACAGTTATTATCTTCGTAATATCTATAGAATCTCCTCTATTTTATTCCTGAGTTAATTTTCTCTTCTTCATTATTCTCTTGAAAAATAAATATATATATAAATGTTACTAGTCTCCCAATTTTGGGCTTTGTCTTCTCTATTATATTTAATCGTTTATTTCATCATCATTCATCAATGCTCTTTTTCTTTAATGTTTCTTCTTTCTGCTTCTTTTTTGCTGTTCTTTTTGTAGTTTCTCGAGACAGATGCTTAAATCATTACTTTTAAGCCATTTTTTTTCTTTTGAGTGTGTGCTTCTAAGTCTATACATTTTATATGCTGTACTTTTAAAATTTTAATATGTAGTATTTTCATTATCATTCAGTTTAGTATACTTTCTTTTTTCTCTCATGATTTCCCTTTGATATGTGTTTTTACAATATCCAAACATATAGTGATTTTTCTAGGTATATTTTGATTATTAATAGTTGTTAAAAATATATACCTTGGCCGGGCGCGGTGGCTCAAGCCTGTAATCCCAGCACTTTGGGAGGCCGAGACGGGCGGATCACGAGGTCTGGAGATCGAGACCATCCTGGCCAACATGGTGAAACCCCGTCTCTACTAAAAATACAAAAACTAGCTGGGCGAGGTGGCGGGCGCCTGTAGTCTCAGCTACTCGGGAGGCTGAGGCAGGAGAATGGCGTAAACCCGGGAGGCGGAGCTTGCAGTGAGCTGAGATCCGGCCACTGCACTCCAGTCCGGGCGACAGAGCGAGACTCCGCCTCAAAAAAAAAAAAAAAAAAAATATATATATATATATATACCTTTTTATTTATTTGTACTTGCTTTATGGCATAGGATATTGTCCAATTTTTATATTTTTGCATTTGGGTGCTATAATATTTATTTAATCTTTTTTCTCTGTATCTTTCTTAAATTTCTATATACAAACTACCACTGACTATACATTTGGGTTCTTCTTATAATTTTATTATTTTATAAAATTATGCATTTTGAGATCATGTAATTGAGTGGATGTGTATTTTAAACTGTTAAACTTTCTTGGTGATTCTTTTATCTTTATTAATTTATTTATATTTAATGTGGTAACTGATATTTTTGTCATAAGTTCTAATTCACTATCTTTTTAAATTCTTAAATATATTGTTTTATATAGTTAATACTTCTTTAGGGTTGCCTACAAATTTACCACTTTATTTATTCTTCATTTCTTCTTTCATTTCAACCTTCTTTTGTGGCAGCAATTTTGTTTGGCATGAAGAAAATGCCTTATTTACCTTTAGGGAAAAAATGTAATAATCTAGTCTTGCATAGATTGATCTGGAGAATAGCTTGAACCCAGGAGGCGGAGGTTGCAGTGAGCTGAGATTGTGCCATTGTACTCCAGCCTGGGTGACAGAACTAGATTCTGTTTCAAAAAAAAAAAAAAAGTCTGGATCTCAGTGAAGCCCTGGAATGAACATAAAAATTGAGATATCATTGGCTTAGGTGTTTTCAAAGTTCTGAAAAATGGATGAGATCACCTCAGATGAAAGTATGGCAAGAGAATATAAAGAGCTATGACTGAGTCCTGAAGAATTTCAAGATCTAAATGTTGTGTGCGAGAGGCAGATAGCCCAGGGAGAGAGGAAATTCGTGGTGTTACAGAAGACAAAGGACCCAAAACTTCCGTAAAGAAGGGCAAATTTTTTTCCAGGTAGGAGGAGTGTTTGCCAATTTCATTTTACAAATGGGAAGACACAGCCGCTGATTTCTTGACCAGCTTAGCCTTAAATCACATAATAAGGTTTACCATGATCTTCAGATTTGTTAAAACTGTGTTCAGATGATTTGGCTACTACTGGCCTTACTGAGGATATTTAAGTCGTTAAGACATTTTGAAGGACAAAACTTGACGACTTTTGGATTCCACTTCAGGATAAAATAAGCCATGATAGATTGAACCAAGTAATAAAACAGTAATCACAAGTGTATTCTGAAACAGCTTGAAAAAATAACAGACTTCTTTTTCAGTTTTTCTCTACTGAAGTCAGCAGGAACATCACTTTGGATTACATGATGCTAAAAAGAAAAGGTGAATTTGTTTCAGATTTGTCCATGGTCTTGCTGATGATAGTTGGATCAACTTTAGTGATAGTTTTCTTTAAATTAATATTGTCAGGAATATCCCACATTTTAACTGAAATATAAACTGCTTGAAGGCTGATTGTGGTTAAGTAGTGAGGATCTTCTATTAGGCTTTTATGAAACCTCACCACTGATCAAGAATGCCAATGCTTGGGCGGGGGGGAAATGTCTGTTGTCGGTCAGAGCTTTAATTAAAAACTATACTTTGTTTTCAATCCAATTTTGGAAAGAATACAGGAGAAAAAGGAAGATGTAAATTTTACAATGCTTTGGCAATGTATCCAATTCTCAGCTGAACAAAGAAGCTTATATGCAGAAAATCTTGTAGGAATAAAGCATGTAAAATAAATAAAAAGCTTCCAGTGCTTACTTCCAATCTTCTCCACAGCAACTGGAGCTGCTGATAAGACACCTACTCAGAGTAATGATGCATAATATGAAAATGCAATAATCCAGACCTCATAAGTGTGGACGAATGCCATCTTTTTAAAGGAAATGGTTGCAAATGTGAAGTGCAATGTGCTGAGCCATTTTCAAAGGTATTTTCATAAACATGGCAAAATGCCAAGGCTTGGTTTTTCCCCAACATGATAGGAAGAGCAAGGAATGTAACTATTATAGGGGCATCCGGTATTTGTCCGTGCCCTATCGGATAAATGTTTACGTACTGTCGATTCATTATTAGTGGCAGTTTTAATGGGAATATAAATATTATAAAGTATGTTTACTACAGATAAATCATAGGGGTGCTGAAGTAATTTGCAGTACTAAAGCTCATTTTGGATAATTACAGTGTCCCTGAAGAATGTGTTTATGTATTACAAAGAAGGGGATTGTTAAGAAGAAAGCTGTTTTGGGTTGGTGACATTCTGAAAAGAGTAGAGGCTGATCCAGTTTGGGGATAGCTTAGAAATGTGTGAGACCATTAATGGAAAAAGATTTTATGAAATGGAAAAAGAGGAAAGCCCAGTACTTTCAGTTGCTGGGCTAACCTTATTCAGTCAAATTTCATGCAAATGACTCACTGTAACTACAGAAATAACATAAGAAATGATTAGTTAAGATTATGCTGGCGGTAAAGATACTAATATTTTATTGCACATTGAGCTCTAGTTTACATTTTATGCAGAGGTAAATTAGACTGCAACGTTGTTTATCCTTGTTTTATGGAAGGCTATTTTCATCACAGTATTAAAGGTTATTATTGGTTTACCTCCTCCCACTTCCTATTTTATTAGAATAAGGTGATTTTTAGTTTCCTTATTTTCCCTGATAACCATAAGACAGTAAACTTTAAACACAATGAGTTGACAAGGAGGATTAAACAATTGTGTCCTAATCTTTGGAAGGTCATATTATAATGAGATTAAAATCTCTCCCTTCAGGTATTGTTCATTTGTAAACAAGTCTGGCTTGGTTTCTCATAAATGTTCCGCTGATTGGATTAATTTCCTATGAAACACGAATTCCTTTTCCTTTCTGACAAGCTAGTCAGAGTCTGCCAGTTTGGTGATTGTTCAAGAAAAATGCAGCATGGAAGACAAAAAATGCTGCAGCAAAGTGAAATGAGCATAAAATGAGATTTAGCTGAGATTGAGGTATCTATATTATCATTCAAAAAGGAATTCAATAGCCATTACATGAGTTTTGTGTTTAGGCTGAGAAAGTGAGTAGCAGCTGGATGGAGAGAAACAATGGGCTTTTCACCCCCTGGCTGCTCTTCCCATGGCTATCTGCCCTCTGCCCCTGCGGATGCCATGCTTTCAGGGCCCCACACACGAGAGCATGAACACATGGGCACTGGTGCAAACAGATCCAGTCCTTAACAAAAATTTGAATAAATTTGTTATTTATGTTACCTGCCTGAAAGTGTTAGTCTTCTCTTAACCTCAGGCTTTCCTCAGGGAAAAATTTAATCAGTTCTACTGGGCAAAAATATCCACATCCTTGACTAGCAATATTATTTCCTGGATTTTTCACTTTGGCTGAAATTTGAGGAGCCTAGTCTAATTCAGATGTGATAACAGATATTTTATTTTATTTTATTTTTTACACAGGGTCTTGCTATGTTGCCCAGGCTGTAGTGCAGGTGCGAGATCATAGCTCACTGTAGACTCTAACTCCTGGGCTCAAGTGGTCCTCCCTCTTCGGCCTCCTAAAGTGCTGGGATTACAGGTATGTCCTTGCACTTCTGACCTTATTCAAATTTGGTTTGCAAAGCTCTTGGTGATATCTGATGCGCAGATTACATTTCACAACTCATCTGCCATTCTTTCTTTGAAGAGTGAATATCAATAATGCTAATTTTCTTAAGAAAAGAAGCTCTGAGGTCTTAGCCTTTTCACACCTATTCCAATTATCTTCACATCCAAATATGGTACCCTTTTTCTTTAAAATGGTTTCAAATGCCAATATGGGGTAGTTAAATGTTGAGAACTGAACTTTCATGTTTCATTGGCATGTAGATGAATGCCAGCAAACTTGATTGGAAAAATAGTTCCTTACAAGAAAATTAGGTTTTTCACCGGTTATCATTAGAAATTGGATTTACATTTTTTAGAAAAATAAAAAGAAACTGAGACTGCATTGAGAATTTTGGACAGAGATAGAAGATTATAATATTATATGCTGAACATTAAAGTACAATAACATCCTCATTAGACCTTTTGGAAGTTACTTCCTCTATGTGTTACCCAAGCGCTGGGAAGGGAAGGGCTGGTCCCTTTAAACAATAGGGAAGAGGGGAAGGGAAGTGCTGGGTAGAGGAGGGTTTGGTCCCTGGCTAGGGCTCCATCCCTGGACCTGTGCCCATGGACCTAGGCGAAGACATGCATTTTTGTTTTCCTGTCCAAATGTTACATTCCCCAAGACCACCCTGGCCTGCCACGCCCCCATCCTGTGTCTATAAAAACCGGAGACCACAGCAGGCAGACACAGAGGTGGCTGGACATCGAAAGGAACACATCAGTGGAGGAACACACAGGGCTGGACGTTGAGAGGGATGCACTGTGTGGGAGCACAGTGCCTTGCTGGCATGCCGTCAAGGAGCGGAATGATGCAGATTTGCCAGGGAGGCATGGTTTGGAGAAAAGTTGGAACTCTGAGTAAACTTGGAACCCGGAGTGGCCTGTCTCCAGGGGAAAACCATCTCTCTTCTGGCTCCCCCATCTGCTGACAGCTACTTCCACTCAATAAAACCTTGCACTGGTTCTCCAATCCCACACGTGATCTGATACTTCTGGTATATGAAGGCAAGAATCCCTGGATATAGAAAGGCCTTTGTCCTTGCCATAAGGCAGGGGTGCAGGGGTCTAATTGAACTGACTAACACAAGCTGCCTAGGGACAGGTAAACTAAAAGGGCACCCTGTGACACACGCCTACTGGGGCTTCAGGAGCTGTAAACATTCACCCCTAGACACTGCTGTGGGGTCGGAACCTACCCGTCTATATGCTCCCCTAGAGATTTGAGCAGCAGGGACACTGAAAAAGTGAGTCACACCCCTATCACACGCCTTGCCCTCGAAGGTGACAAGGGAACCTTTCCTGTTTCCTATGCAATACATATTTTTTTCTTTAGTACTTTCCCTACTCTAGAAATGTATTCTCCATGGTAAATAAATCTTCTAAATCCAGAGAAAAGTTTTGATGCCAAAGTATGTATATTATATATACATATGACATCTAGGATAATTTTTCCCCATATTCTCCCCACACTCAACTGCTTCACTGTTGTGTTCACTATCAGTTATTACCTAGTTAAATTTGGAGGGGTCTATGTAACAGCAATCAAAATTTCACGTTAATCTTTGGTTAACTGGTAGCAGGCCTCTGTAGCGGAAGAACCATATCAAAATCCCACATTATTTCAGCCTCCAAAATAAATCAGTGAATCAAAATAAGATCCAAGGATACAGAGTTGAACAGACTCGTTACTATTACTTGCTTGCTGTGTAATTTGTACAAATTATTTTACCTCTTTGGAACTCAACGTCCCCATCTATAAAATGCCAATATTAATACTTACCATGCAGGAAATATAAGAATGAATGAGATGTAAAACTCCCAGCACAGACTCTGGCACATGGCAGGTGCTTAGTTTCATATATATATATATATGTGTGTGTGTGTGTGTGTGTAAGTGTATGTGTGTGTGTGTGCTTATTTTTAACAGTCATGATTGACTTTCACACTTTGTATCTCCTGCTCCTAGTTTTCTCCATGTAAGCTTTGTATAGCATGAGTTCTCCTTCACCCCGACTTAGAGGAACTCATCTTACATTTGACCTTGCTGGGTCCCATGCTCATGGGAGTGGGTATTAAACTTCGCTGGCACTGAAGCTGGTCTCAGTACCTGCTAAGTTAGGAGTGGGTTGCATCTTTAAGTGGCTTATCTGGCATCACACTTTACGCCGGTGTAATAACACCTCTATCATATGACCATTTTCACCTATCACCACAACATGAAACCCGATACTTTCTACTCCAGAGGGCTTCAGGGTTGTTGTAAACATGAATGCACAGGGAGGGAGTAACATCATGAAGAGACTACAGTGTGCCGTGTAGCTAACGCTCGTTATTTTATTTAATCTTCATAATATTTCTGAGTGAGATATTATGTTGCCCATTATAATCCAAATAATATAAATATTTTGTCTAGGTTTATACAGCTAATATGTGCCAGAGCTGGAAGGAGGATGCAGATCTTTTTGATTTCAAGCTCAAGAACGCCATTGAGATTGGTCTCAGGGAACTATAACTTCAAAACCAGTAGATGTATCTTAGAGGGGAATGACCTTAAAACTAGCTAAAAAGGTGCTAAATCAACTGTGTACCTCCTGGCTGTGCTTCTGCCTGCTTCTTCATTCCCACTGGGTTTGTTGCCTGATTTATCCCATAGAATCTATGAATCCACATCAAATTGATCTTCCTCAGCACCTGGTCCTGGCTATGCTTCTGATTCTTCTTTTCTTCAGTGATCAGGTTTTTCATCTTGCCCATCATCTTCTGGACCTCAAATACCTGCTGAAGACCAGATTTTGCCTTAATTTAGCGGGCTTGAACTCTACTGATGATATGAAGCAACCCTGCCCTACCTGGTCGAGAAGGAAAATGTAAGATCTATGGACCTTACTTTAGGATGAGCTTTTAAAAACAAGTATGAAATATTCCCAGGCAGTTCCAAAACTTGTGTTTTATATGTTAAAATGTGTTTACACTGATATAAAATGTCACTGTCTTTTTATTATTGCCAACAAACCAAGTAATACCAATTAATTGAGCTGTGCTTCTTAAACACTATATTGAAATTAACTGTGATTAGTTTACTTAGCTCAGGCTTTCACCTGATCCTTGGCTTTTGTTTATGTATCCACATCTCCAAGGTTAAATAATTTAAGTTGTCATTATGTTCTGTGGTTAAATTTGCATATCATGAGTGCTATTTTTCATTTCCAGGTCAACTTGTCTCTCAAGTCTGGTGTAGTCCGAGGAATTATTCCCTAGAGTGAACATTTAAAGAGCAAACCTTGTTTCAAGTATCTAAACTATCCTTTTATATTGGAGTACTTTATGAATTTTTTTCATTTGGATCTCCTCCTCCTATAATTACTTTCTGAATAACTTCAAGCGCATATTACTATTATTTTTTTCTAATCGGGTATCTTTAGAACTGTAACAGGTATTATCTTCTAAGATGTAGTTATATAGGGCCCAGATCACTGCTACCAGATAAGACACAAAAGGAAAATCTGTCATCTGAAGAGACCCCTATAGCTCCACCTACAGAGACAGGAGGAAAGGGAGTTTGAAATGTGGAATCAAAAGCTGGAGGCCGTAATAGCAGAAAGCAGCAACAATTTTGGACAATGGATTCTCAGTAACTTATATGAGGAGCACATCCCCTGAGACTTCAAGGGAAGTAACCAAATGGGAAGTGGTAAGGTCTTAAGTCTGGATTGACAGTCAAAGTTCAGAGGAGGAATGGCAGGAGTAAAACATAATCTCTCTTCTTAGCAGGACTGAGATCTACGCAACACACTGGAATCCTAAACAAAGGGGAAACATTACAGAAGTACAGGTGGAGTTGAGTTTCAGGCATGTATCTTAGTTCTCAGAATAGGACATAAGGTTACTTAAGCCCAGCTTCTATAGTGTCAGGCAAAACAGCTTGAACATCCCCAATCTGCAAATCCAAAATCTGAAATGCTCCCAAATCCAAGACTTTTTGAGCACCAACATGATGCCGCAAGTGAAAAATTCCACACATAACTACTTAACACAACTTCATTTCATGTGCAAAATTATTTACAATATTGTATAAAATTATCTTTAGGCTATGTGTATAAAGTGTATGTGAAACAAATGGATTTTATGTTTAGACTAGGGCCCCAAGTCCCAGATATCTCATTATGAATGTACAAATATTCCAAAATCCAAAAGCATTCAAAGTCCAAACACTTCTGTCCCCAAGTATTTTGAATGAGGGAGAGACAACCTGTAGTTCCAAAAATTGCTTCTGCTTGAAGCCCCATTTGGTTCTGGGGATAAATTTTCATGTACGTACTAGCCATGGGGAGTGGAGGCAAATAGAATTTTTTTGTAACAAAGCACCTGTGGTCCTCTGATTACATTTGCACTAATTCCTAAAGTATCACAGGAATGTGTTCTCTTACTCGGCGTCCCTAGAAACAGAATGTGAGAGAAGGATTAAGGAAGTTCCTCCAGGAGAAACAGTGAGGCCATGGAAGACGACGACACCAAACAAGGGTGTGATTTCAAATGAACCTCAGCTAGCCTGATCATGCGGAGTGCTGGGTCTAATCGGCAATTTTTAACTCAAACAGTAGTCAACTATACAGCTAAATGAGTAGTTCAAGAATAATTATAAGCAAAGATCTTTCATTTTTTTCAACTTTTATTTTAGATTCAGGGGGCACATGTGCAGGTTTGTTACATGGGTAAGTTGCATGTCGCTGAGGTTTGGTGTACAAATGACCCTGTTATCCAGCTAGTGAGCATAATATCCAATAGGAAGTGTTTTAGCCCTTGTCCCGCTCTCACCCTTTCCCCTCTAGGAGTCCCCAGTGTCTATTGTTCCCATCTTTATGTCCATTTGTACTCAATATTTAGCTCCCACTTATAGATGAGAATATGTGGTATTTAGTTTTCTGTTTCTGAATTAATTCGAGATTTTTATTTTATTATTTTTCTTTATTTTTTTAAAAAACAGGATCTTGCTCTGTCACCCAGGCTGGAGTGCAGTGGCGCAATTATAGTTCACTGCAGCCTTGAACGCCTGGGCTCAAGCAATCCTCCAGCCTCACCTTCTTGAGTAGCTGGGACTACAGGTGCATATCAACATGCCCAGATAATTTGTTTTCATTTTTTGTAGAGACAGGGTCTCCTTAAGTTGCCCAGGCTGTCTCGAACTCCTAACCTCAAGTGATCTTCCTGCTTTGGCTTCCCAAAGTTCTGGGATTACAGGTGCGAGCCACCATGCCCGGCCTCAGAATCTTTCTTTACTACAACTCTGTAGAGATACTGTTGGTGCTCTGCTTGGATCCCCGGAATTCTTTATACTGCCCAGTACTGTTTCTGTATGTCCTCCTCCTTCTTCAAAGGATTACTTTGGGCTGCTGGAGTCCCTTACCAGTACAAACTCTGTGGCATAATGTATGCTCCAGAAGGCTCTGCATGATCAGGCTAGCTGAGGTTCATTTGAAATCACATCTTTGGTGTCTCCTTCACTGCCTCACTGTTTCACCTGGAAGAACTTTCTTCATCCTTCTGTCATGTTCTGCTTCTAGGGACACAGAGGTAAGGCAACCCATACCTGTGATACTTTAGGAATTAGTGCAAATATAATCGTAGCAGCCCAAGTGCTATGTCATAGAGAATATTAATTGTTGGTTTGAGAATGTAATAGAATTTGAATGTATCAATTACTTTGTTGCAAAGCTCTGCAACTGTTCTATGTTGTTTTTCTAGTTTTTATTGTTTTCCATGATTGGACAGTCATTGAAGTACATTAATCTAAATCTCAATCTTATAGTCACTTTCACAGATTAGCATTTAGCTTGATGTTTGGTGATGTACACCATAGTAGCTTGGAAGTAGAATGCACCCTTTCAAGTAACCTCTTTTTATAAAAACAGAACCAAGAAATGTTAATGTCTTGCTACTGTGTACTTACCTTTGTATTTAATAATCCTTCCATATTGCAGCACTGTTGTTGCCGGCTTAATACTGAAAATTTAATAGTATTTAATTAAAATCCGGAAATATGCTTTCAATTCTATTACCCTAAAATGTGAGGAAGAAAGGCTCCTCCTTACCATTTGCATTATACTGGAAACTGTTAAACACTTAATCTTCTCCCATAGTGGCTCTGTGCTTTTAAGAGGATTACATTATTAATTGTTTAATTATTCATTATGCTGCATTTTGCCATTCAGTACAAAAGCTTTTTTAAATTAATTTAATGTTTCATCCTTCTTAGCAGTCCTTCTTTGCACTGGGCTCTCTGTTCTTTCATGATAGGATGTTGCAGCAAAGAATGAAGAGGATGCCTTGTTGAAAGCTAAGCCTGTTGCTGCAGCAAGCAGATCTTTCACCAGAGCAATGACTCAACACACCACAAGGCAACTGAGTCTTGCTGCACTCCAGAGACTGTGGTTAGAAATATGTCACCAGCGGGAGCATCATTAATCACAATTTTAGGAGTGACAGTCAGTTTCTTGACCTCGTTGAGACAGGCAGGGAGGTCAGAGCTTCAAGCAGTTCATCCTCCAGGCAAGGAAAACTATTGGGAAGATTTCCTTTTTGTTATCGCTGGCATTTTTATTTAATCCCATCATTTTCCCCACAGTCTGGGCAGAAGTACAAAAGCTTCAGACAGGCACATTCTGCCCTTTTCTCTTTTTCTCTCTGCCAAAAGTAACCTTGGCAATTGATGGTTTAGGGAAAAGCTACCATTCCCCTTTTCCTCAATCTTATTTTCTCTCATCCATCTTCTCTTATTCTCTTTCTTTGGTCACACTTCTCTTGGGGTCTAAAGATCAGGAGGGTAGAAAGAGTCATCTTAATGGAGCCTGATGTTAGCAGCCCTGCCTATTTCTCTGTATTGATTGTAGGGGAAGGTTAGGAAGAAATCTTCCCTGCATGAGGGCACATATGTTCCTCCCACAGTGGTCAGCCTGGTTGCTGCTGTTGGAAGAGGGCTGGTGTTGTTATTAGAGCCTGTCACAGCCGATGAATTTCATTCCAGGCCCTACATAGGAAGTTTCAAAAAGGAAAAACACCAAGAATGAAAAGAATTCAAGAACGTTGGTTTGTATATCTGAGTGCACATTAGGACATTAAAAGCATATTTAATTTCATACAGAAAATCATCGTGATATCATAACAAAAGACAGGTTTGAAATCAGAAAGTGAATAGGGTAAAAGGAGATTTAAATCATTCACTGCATTACTACTGTGCCATGTGCATAATAGGCCCCTGGGGATACAGAATTTAAGATACTGGATGTAGTCCTACATTTGTAGTCTGTACATTCTTGGGGGAGGGAGATGGATAAATAAACAGGTTTTTAAAAAAGAAGAAAATTTAAAATAGAGACAAGAAAAATAAAAGAAATAAAAGAATGAGATGTGGAAGCATGGTGGTGGAGTAAGTACCTCCCCAAGAAAGTACAATATAAATATATACATGTTTATGGGTACTGCATGGAAATTTAAAGAAAATTCTGAATGTGCTAATTTTTCAATAAAAGAGAAAGAAGATCATTGATATTTATCATTATTCAAAGGAGATTGTTGTTTTTCAAGAAAAAACAGTTTTAGATTAGTTTCTAACACATTTGGTTGGTGCTTTCTTTCATTCTTTCTTTCTTTTTTCTTTCTCTTTCTTTCTGTCTTTCTGTCTTTCCTTCTTTCTTTTTCCTTCCTTCCTTCCTTCCTTCCTTCTTTCCTTCCTTCCTTCCTTCCTTCCTTCCTTCCTTCTCTCTCTCTCTCTTTCTTTCTTTCTTAAAACCAAACCGAAAATTAAAACAAGAAAAACCCCAAAACCTCATTTTAGTTCAGTCTAGTCTGTAACTAAGCAGGGTTTTATGTTTCTTAGAATTTAATTAATCCCTAGTAAATTACTATCTTATGAAAGATTTAGATTTCTATGTAATTCTGTGCCCTTTATTCCAGTCCAAAGAGTATGCATGTATTTGGGGTTATAACACCAGTGTCATGAAGTGAGAGTATCTGTTTACATGATGTGTCACACTTTCTCTCTCTCCACAAATTGCTTTATTTTAAAAGCAATTAATGGGCTTAGCCATTATCTTCAAAGAGATCGGAACAATTAGGGCTATCCTATTCTTTCCTTTTTTTCCCCCCATTTCTGAAAGATACTACCTTTACCCTTGCTATCATTAAGATGTGTTGCAAGATCTCTCTGAGGTCATGCTATAAAGATTTAAGCCTTAGAAAATTAAAGCTTATAATAATATGTGTCATGGAAACTTCAAAGATCCACATTATCAAATATAGTGATTTCAAACCTCAATTAATGTAGTTTTATGCATGAATACAAACACCTGAACCTATTAAGACAGTGAATTAATGTATACATAAATAATTGTCAATGTAAAAACAAAAGGGTTTGATGTAGGTCTATGGCTGAGGTTTATTTATTTTGTGAAAATTTTTACTTTTTTAGTTTTATTAGTGATGAGCAGATATACAAATGTTATAGACAAATTACATACTGAAATATATGTACTCTGACTTCTTTCTTGATTGTATCAATTCTATTTAGTTATTTTTCAGAGGCTGCTGGGAGAATTACTTCTTTATCTAAGAAATTGGGAATTGAAGATTCTGAGTATTTTTTAGTCAGGGTCATTACCCCTCTGTCTTTACATGAAAATAGTAGCATCAACAAGGCATCTCAAATGGCATTTTGACTATTAATCAGAAAATTGTTTTGGTGGTCATTTTAGCACATGAGAAATTTTCTATCTAGCAGTTGATTATTGCTTAATTAACAGGGGATTTAATGAAAAATTTAGTAATGGGAGTGCCCAAGAATATCTGGAGGAAGTTTTTACCAAATTCAAGTCTACTACACTTTCCCTAAAAGTTGTCATTGGAAAAACTTCATATTCCATGTTGTCCTTTTATTACTACAAAATAAGTGTTACTGTGGAGTTTGGACATGAACACAAAGCCCTGAACATATATGATGGCAGTGAATTAATTTATTTGAGACACTTCTGTTTTTCTCAGGGAGTGAGTGGGAATGTAAAGGAAACTTTTTCTTTTTTCAAAGAATCTTTAAGGATAACAAATTGAATTACAGGATTTGTTGCATAAATAGATTTGTTTTTCATTGGAGGGGGCAGAATTTTATAGGAGAATGTGTTTAGGGTGAGATTTGTGTGGTCACAGGATGAAAAAGGAGGAAGAAACATAAGGAAAATTATTTATAGAAAACAATCAGTAAATTTGAATCTTGACCTCAAGTTGTTTATGTCAACTGAAACATAATTTTGGACCACCTTAATTATGTTTTGCTTTCCTGTTTCTGTCTGGCTGCTTTATTTGTCTACATTAAAGAAGGATTTTCCATACTATCTGGTTTCCTCTTCCTCACTTTATTTCTTTGGAACATCATTTTTTGGGAAAAGTGAGTTACTTATTAAAAGCCTCTTCCTTATGACAGTGTCCTCCTTTTCCTAAACAATGAGTTAGAGATTGTCACCATTTATATTAACCCAAAGAAAACAAAACAAAAATTAGTATGTTTTTTGGTATAGAAATTTGGAAAATGGGTAAAGCCAGATAGACACATTTTACTGCGAAATATATATTTTTTAAAAAGAGAAACTTTACCACACTTTACAGTTATTACCATTTAAACTTGCAAAATTAGTAGGTAAAAGATAAATGTTCTTACATATCAAAGAAATCTCCAAGGTCAGATTCAATTTTAATACATTGAGTCACCCTTCTCTGGAGAAACACCCTCTCAACCTTTAGTGCAGCTTGGAATGAGGCAAAGTTTTTGGTAATCTTCATTTCAGTGTTCTGGAAATCAGATAGTGTTTCTATAACTGGAATTATTATGATAAAATGGGATAAGAATTCAACTTACTTTCCTGAATTGGAATTCTTAACTCCATGCATATGTGAGATTTGTACTGGTAAGATTTTGTTTTGGTATGTATGAAGGCAAGTAAGTAGCATTTCTGCAGTTAGATCAGGTATCATTAACTTAGTTCTTATAACATTTTAGTAACTTTTTAACAAAAAATAAAGAATAAGAAAGACAAATGACTAGGGAAAATTTACTTTTCAGTAATAATATATTGAATATCTATAATATTCTGGGCAACATAATTAACACTAGTAAATTAGATATTAAAAGAAAAATTGGTGCTCACATTTTAATTGAGAGAAAAATAAGAAGCTAATAATTGAAACGCTTTGAGTGCATCATGAATGATAAGGGGGTATATTAATCCATTTTCACACCGCTATGAAGAAATACCTGACACTGGGGGATGTATAAAGGGAAGAGTTTTAATTGACTCACGGTTCTGCATGACTGGAGAAGACCTTAGGAATCTTACAGTCCTGGCAGAAGACAAAGAGAAGCAGGCACCTTCTTCACAGGGTGGCAGGATAGAGTGAGCAGAGAGTGAAGGGGGAAGAACCCCTGGTAAAACCATCTGATCTCATGAGCATGAACTCACTATCATGAGAACAACATGGGGGAAACAACCCCCTTAATCCAATCACCTCCCACCAGATTCGTCCCTTGACACTTGGGATATATGGGGATTACGATTCAAGATGAGATTTGGGTAGGGACACAAAGCCTAACCATATCATTTCATTCCTGGCCCCTTCCAAATCTCGCATCCTCACATTTCAAAACACAATCATGCTTTCACAATAGTCCCCTAAAATCTTATTCCAGCATTAATTCAAAAGTCCAAGTCCAAGATCTTATCTAAGACAAGGCAAATCCCTTCCACCTAGGAGCCTGTAAAATCCAAAGCAAATTAGTTACTTCCTAGATGAAATGGGAGTACAAGCATTGGGTGAATACTTCTTTTCAGAAAGGGAGAAATTGGCCAACACAAAGGGGCCCACAGGCTTCATGCAAGTCCGAAATCCAACAGGACAGTCATTAAATCTTAAAGCTCCAACATGATCTCCTTTGACTCCATGTCTCACATCCAGGTCATGCTGGTGCAAGAGGTGGGCTTGCATAGTCTTGGGCAACTTCTCCCCTGTGGCTTTGCAGGGTATAGGCCCCTTCCTGGCTGCTTTCATAGGCTGGTGTTGAGTGTCTGTGGCTTTTCCAGGTGTACAGCACAAGCCGTCAGTGGATCTACCATTCTGGGGTCTGGAGGATGCTGGCCCTCTTCTCAAAGCTCCACTTGGCAGTGCCCCAGTAGGGACTTTGTGTGGGGTCTCCCACCCCACATTTCCCTTCCACACTGCCCTAGCAGAGGCTTTCCATAAGGGCTCCACCCCTGCACAGACTTTTGCCTGAACATCCAGGCATTTCCATACATCCTCTAAAATCTAGGCAGAGGTTCCCAAACCTCAATTCTTGCCTTCTGTATACCCACAGGCCCAACATCATGTAAAAGTGACCAAGGTATGGGGCTTGCACCCTCTGAAGCAACAGCCTGAGCTGTATCTTGGCTCCTTTTAGCCACGGGTGGAGTGGCTGGGACACAAGGCACCAAGTTCCCCACCTGGATCCAGTCCATGAAACCATTTTTCCCTCTTAGGCCTCTGGGCCTGTGATAGGAGGGGCTGCCTTGAAAGTCTGTGACATGCCCTGGAGACATTGTCCCCATTGTCTTGGCAATTTACATTTAGCTCCTTGTTATTTATGCATATTTCTGCAGCAGACTTGAATTTCTCCCCAGAAAATGGGTTTTTCTTTTCTACTTCATCTTCAGGCTGTAAATTTTCCAAATCTTTGTGCTCTGCTTCCCTTTTAAACATAAGTTCCAATTTCAAACCACCTCTTTGTGAATGCATAAACTGAATGCACCCAGTCACCTCTTAAGCTTCTTAGAAATTTATTCCACCAGATGCCCTAAATTCTCATGTTCAAAGTTCCACAGATCTCTAGGGCAGGGGCGAAATGGCACCAGTCTCTTTGCGAAAGCATTGCAAGAGTCACCATTATTCCAGTTCCCAAAAGTTCCTCATGTCCATCTGAGACCACCTCAGCCTGGACTTCAATGTTGTTATCACTATCAGCATTTTGGTCAAAGCCGTTCAACAAGTGTCTAGGAAGTTCCAAACTTTGCCACATCTTGCTGTCTTCTGAGCCCCCCAAGTCTCTAGGAAGTTCCAAATTTTTCCACATTTTCCTGTCTTCTTTTGAGTCCTCTAAACTGTTCCCCAACCTCTGCCTGTTGTCCAGTTCCAAAATTGCTTCCACATTTTTGGGTATCTTTATAGCAGTACCCCATTCTTTGTGGTACCAATTTTCTGTATTCATCGATTTTCACACTGCTATGAAGAAAAACCCAAAGCCGGGTGATTTATAAAGAAAAGAAGTCTAACTGACTCACAGTTCTGCAGGGATGGGGAGGCCTTAGGAAACTTACAATCATTGCAGAAGCCAAAGGAGAAGCAAGCGTGTCTTACAGAGCAGCAGTTCAGAGAGAGAGAGAATGTGAAGGAAGCAAAGAGAGAAGAGCCCCTTATAAAACCATCAGATCTCATGAGAACTCCCTCGCTATCATGAGAACAGAATTGGGAAAACCACTCCCATGATCCAATCATCTCCCACCAGGTCCATCCCTTAACAAGTGGAGATTATGGGGATTACAATTCAGTATGAGATGTGAGTGGGGCCCAAAGCTTAACAATATCAGAAGATGAGGAGAGTGACCTGGCAGCACAGTCCTCAGTCTGAGGCAAAGTTTCTTGGAAGAGCATCTACTTAATGTTTCCTCAAGAATAATAGGCCACATTATTATAGGTCACATTAACAGGTCACATTATTATAAGAATAGGCTGCCTACTGCCTGGGCTAGTCTTGAACTCCTGATCTCATGCATGGTGGAAAGCTTGAGATTAGGAGCTTGAGACTAGCTTGGACAACATGTTGAAACTCCACCTCTACAAAAAACAAACAGACAGACAAAACCCACAAATATTAGTCAAGTGTGATGGTATGTGCCTGTAGTCTCAGCTACTCAGGAGGCTGAGGTGGGAGGATTGCTTGAGCCTGGGGACTTGAGGCTGCAGTGAACTGTGATTGCACCACTGCACTCCAGCCTGGACCACAGAGTGAGACCAAGTCTCAAAAAAAAAAAAAAAAAAAAAAAAGGCAAAAAATAAGTATAGAGAACTCTTAGGGAATGGGAGGGACCAGTGGAAAGGAACAGCTTAGTGGAGCTATGAGATGCTTTGGGAGTGCTTTCAGTTTCAGCATGACTGGACATTGGAGTGTGAGTGGTGAGGAGTTGGAGGGGAGAAGAAGCTCTAGAAGGAAGCTAGATCTCGGGAAGTCTGCAAGAAGGAATTTGTATTTTACCCTCAAGATTATGGCCAGTTAATGAAGGATTTCAAGCAAGGAATAACCTAAGCAGATATGTGTTTAATGAGAGCATTTCGACAGCACCATCAAGGATAAAGTGGAATGAGGAGACTGAGACAAGGAAATCTGTTAGTAACACAAGAATTGAGGTGAGGGTTTGAATTTCAGCAGTGACAACAGTGTTTGAGGCAAAAATATCAAACTGGTCACTACTAATGACCTAGCATTAGCAATCTAGGGAGAATTGGATAGTAATGGATGGTGGTTCTAGTCACCAAGAAAAGAAATGTAAGAAAATGGGCAGGTATTAACAGGAGAAGGGATAGATTTTGATTTTGACACATGGCTTTCTAGGAGCTTGAGATGACTATAGAATACAGATATGTGGTAGGCAGTTGGTTTTTAATGGGATAGAATTTTAAATAAGAAATGGAAATATGGGAGCCAAGTAGCTGAAGCCATGAATTGAATGTTGAGATTGTCTAGGGGAACATTTTTTGTGTGACAACAGGGGGAAAGTGAGATGGGGAGAGTGGGACAGGAAAACTTAATGTTTACCTAGACAGACATTTTATAGTTCAAAGGTATTTTAAAATACATTATCTTTTTTCGATGCCCAGAACCATGTTATGAAGAAGGCATTATTATGCTCACCTTTTTCCTTTTATTATGGGGACTGAAGCTGAGGGAAGTTATCATACTCCCATAAATAGCAAGGAATAGATCCTAGTCACAAACCAATGTCTTCTGATTCCAAGTTTAGTATTCATTTCATTATATCAGAACTGCATTGTGACCACACATAGCTAATTTCATCTAATATCTCATACTTGTGTTATACTCATGACGTGGTTGGAAAATTATCTCTCCTTCTATGCTTTCATTGAGACCAAAGGGAAATTTTCTAAAGTTAGTATTATGATAGGCAGGAAATAACAGCTGAATTTCAGTGGGGGTAGTAACACTGCCTGAAGTGATTTTGAGTTGATATTTTCAATTGATGTAGTCAAAACTGAACTAGTTCACATTTAAGATGATAGAAAATACAGTATTAGCCATATTGTGATTTGCTTTGCTAATGATTTAGCTTCTGCTTAAGTCTCATTTGTTGTGGAAAGATAGATATTTTTAAAATTGACTTAGGTAAAGGAGGAAACACAAATTAAAATACCACCATCTTACTTAATGTGCATCCAATCTTACTGAATCAGAATGTTCTATCTTGAGGGAAGTATCTGACAACCTGTCATGTTCACAAAGGGTAGGTAGAAAAATGTGTAGTAAAATCTAGCTTGCCCTTACAAAGGGCTAAAAATATTGGGTGGTGTTTCCTTATCTTCCCACCAACAAATTAGGCAATCTGTGCTATAAACACATATGGAAAGTAAGTGTCTTAATAAGGAGAAACATTAGTGAGAATTAGCATAGGGCTAATGGCCTAGAATACATACTTGCCAATTTTGTATTTTTCAGCTATGTTTTTATGAAGACATTTTACGAATATTTAAGCTGTTTTCTGGAAATTTCTGTGAATTGAGAGTCACCAATTTATTCTTCTGCATTTTTGACCATGTGGCATTCAATATGAAAAATGATAGGGTTCTAATGTTGGTGAGGACAAAGTAGAATATAATTATAAAAGGTAAGAAAATGGCTCTCTTACTAAACATGGCTATTGCCTAAGTACAGTTGGCTCATCATAAAATGTGCAATTCAAGCTTTTATATCAATATTTTAGATTGACGGTACCCTTGGGTTAGTGGAGTGAGCTCCATTTACTGAGAAGTCATAGAAAGTCAGGTTGGTTGAGCAGGTGGATACTTGCTTGAAGGATAATGCTAAAAAGGCAAGAGAATAGAAAAGCTAGTCCTTATGATGACTGTAGACCACTACAGTTGTCTATCTGATAGACACAGGGGAGCAAAAATTGGAAGAGACCTCAGTGTAAATTCTGTCAGATTTTAAATATTTTTGCTTTAATATTTTCAGTATTCATTTTTTCATTCACCAAATACCAGAAAATGGTGTGTAAACAGTCTCTTCTATGGAAGAAAATGTGGCTGATTGCGCAATATAAGAAACACAATTTGTAACCCTCTCCATTTTCCCTGCTGCTTATATCTTCATAAGCACAGGCAAGGATTTGTGTATTAAAACTGACTCGAGTGATAAAATGTTTGTTTATTCAATTTCAGAAAGAATGTTTATTTTTCTGTGGCTATAGGGCCAAAGATTATGCTAATATGTTACATATATATATATAAAGAGGCTACCATTAAGGCAATCTCTAGATACTCAGTTCTCTCTGTCATATAAAAAGACTGAGCAAGGGCTTGTGCAATATTTTGCAGCCATATTTATTGCCATATGGCCATTTCCAAATTACATTGTGTTGTAAGTTGAGATTGTCTGAAGGAGTTTGGCTAACTTCCAACTTGGGAATACCTTTCACAGAGGCTGATGCTAATGGGAATGTGATTGTCTGGTAATGTAACAGCGTTAATACTGTTTTTATTGAGTTAGCTGGACTACTAGCTATTGTGTGTTGGAGAAAATACAGTTTATGGTACAATGATCTAATGTCGATAACTTGCCAGACATCTCTCTTGCTAAGCATGTAATTCATCTAAGTAACCCAGGCTGTATGATTTTTTTTCCTGTGGTCCGAACCACTTTTTAGCAAAGCTCTCAAAAATTGACACTGAAAGTGAGCAGGGACATAAAAATGTTTATCTTATTCTATAGCCACATTTTATATATTTTATAGTTACTATTTTTATGTATGTTCACAAAACAAAGCTAGTCTGCACATTAAAAATGTAAATTCATCTGAGAATGTTAGTTTCTATTCAGAATGTTAGTTTCTGAATCGGAAGCTCTAAGGACAGGGCCAATAATTATGTGTTTTAACAAGATTTCTATGTGATTTTCACACTCATTCAAGTTTGAAAACCATTGCTTTAGACTTCTACTTTGTAATAGTTATTGAAATACAACAAAAGATGAAATAGAATAACTTTGGAATTATAAATATGTTGTCTTATTTGATATTTCCTTAGAAGATTCTAAGATGAGATCTCAAAATTTATCTACTTAAACCAATTAAAATAAAACTCACATACTGTTGAAATTGGTGGTTACTTTCATACCTATTTAACAAATGGACAGAACAAGGAATTTTTAAAACTTATTTCCTCAGGGGCATAAAGTGAGCTTATTATAAGAAAGAAATGTCTGATTTTAACCAGTCATCCTGTACTTTACTACGTCCCAATGATTAAGACTAACAACAATAAAAACACAAAACAAAACAGAATTCCTCATACACTGGCGTTTTTATCATACTTTTACAGCTCCAAAGGTCCCAGCGTATGAAGTTAGCCCTGAAACAAATAGTTTTTGAAATATGAATATTTGTAGAAAATACTAATTACCAAGTAAACTCCTTGATAAATGAAAACAAAAATATACTCTTTTTACATTTTTCCTTTTACACTCCATAAAAGGAGTGTAATATTATCTCTCATGTGATCACCAGCCCTAGAAATTGGAAATGACCATGATGGGAGACTGCTGCTCTAAATTAAACAAAGTAAAATGGAGTAACCCTCCAGAGATACCTCTTCTGTACTTTTCTGATAAGGTTGCCTAGCTAAATATAACTTTCAAAAGGATAAATGAGTATCATCTCCTTTCTCTTCTATATGTAATCATAGTTGATATTTTCTAGTATTTAAGTTTCTTTCCTAGTAAGTTTCTTTCCCATATGTGATAAGTCACATCTATAGCAATTTTTTAATCAATCTAGTTTGTGAATACTAAATGTGGAAAAGAAAGTAACTGTGGGTCTTACCTTCCTGCCAGAGCCAGCAGTGTTAAGTTTCATGACATTAAAAAAAAAAAAAAAGAATTGTCAGGGCTGTAAGTCAGCAGCCGAAGCAGGAATTACTGCAACTTAGGGACTATAAATTTTGGAGTGTGAATGTGACTTATCATACATGAATTTTCAAAAAAATTAAAATATTTAAAGTATCCAGCCTGGATACAGTTTATCATGAGCTACTGAAAATTTATTTTCGATATATTTCGGCTACTTCTGAAGTAACTTGAGATGTAAGATAGAAGTCAAAACTAGTGCAAGTGTAAGCAAATGTGTAAAGCAAGCATGATCATTTATGTCTCACCCAATATTTTCTATCCAATTGTGCTATGTGTTTTTCTTCAACCTTTTCACTAACTCTTAAAATACATTCCTAGCTGGCACCTATTTCAAAAGTGGTTACTCCCTAGCTGAAGGAACAGGCAAGTTCAAGCTTTCTTATTTTTTGAATGTCACACATATAAGAACAATAAAGAATGACTTTTAAAAATGTATGCCACAAAATTATTAGCAATTCCCTCGAATATACAAAATCTATAAAAGCATAATACTGGCAACTGAAATTCCATCTTCATTTAATAACTGGCTTTTGTAACTGAAAAATCAAGGAACCAATTATGTCACTGATTTCAGAGCAATTGCCCCAAAAGGTTATTGCTGGATGCTTCAAAAACTTTCAGGGGGAAAATAAATGAATCAAGTGGTTATTCTTTAGTGTTTATCACATACAGTTTGTGAGTAGCCATGTTAGCTGAGTATTAGCCATAATCCATCTCTTGCTATAGGGAATGGAAATGTATAGAGTATTTTATAAATCAAAAAAATTATTTCTATGTAGAGATGTCTAGCTATTATATCTTCTCTAAGACTCTTTCCACTTCTGAAAATCTTATAATTACAGCTGGACCTCAGGAAAACATGAAGTCACTTGAGGAAAGGTACAGATGGTTACTATTACAGGAACATACGACATCTTGCCATTAGTTGAATAAATTGGTAGGTTTTATAATAAATGTCAATAGCATTGAAATTTGAAATTGTTGAAATTATTCATTAAAACAAATCAACCAGAGCAACTGTTGGTTCTTATGGACTGAGACCACTGATCAGCCGGAAACTCTAGACTTCTTTTGTACCTGTTTTGTTGTGTTATGGATACTGTCTATATGCATACACATTCTAGGTTAGTTAGCTTCTGAAGTAATATTTTCTAAGAATTTAAACACAAAAATTTTTCCTAAAAAATGAGCTAATATCACCTCTTTTTTCCTATGAGCTTCTGAAGATAAAATGTTTTAATTGTAAGTATAACAAGATTACTAATACAAGATTAGTAACAGGATTACTAATATGATTTTCTGATGACAGAATTGGACATTGTTTTTCCATTTTTAATACATGCTCTCTTTTGCTTCAGGTTTTCAAAAATCTGTTCAGTATTCCGCGTTTCTGATATTTACATCTCATAAAGAATAAATCTGGAATGGAGTCAAAAAAAGGAGTTAAGTCCTAAATTATTCCCTATTGATATTGTCCTAATGCGAGGTTCTTCTCAAGGCTGAATTGGAATTCTAGTTCAAAATTTCTACTTAAAAGGACCTATAACTATATTACTGCAATGAAAAAGTCTGTGAACTGGAAGATAAGTATATGGGTTTCACTTCCACTGCCCTTTGGTTTACAGGGTTCACATCTCATTGGAAAGAGGAGGGCGCTATTGCCTGAGGACATTTGCCCTGTGCTCTTGATACTTGTCACATGTAATGTACTGTGTTACACATATGAATTCATGTCAGGATCTGTCATTCCACAGTAAGGCAGAAATTTATGCAAATTATATTTGCTCATGTTGAATGGCTAAATTCTTTGTGGGTCTGAAATGTGATACTTCTTTTAAAATGTGTATGTGAAACAGGTTTGGAAATGTGGTAAGGTTGCAAATTTATACACTACACTCAGATGTACAAAAATTCCTCTGTAACTGATTTGAACTTTCTCATAACCTCTATCCACAGGGTGTTAGATAGTATGTAAACTTGCTAAGTTAATGTATTTCAGTCTCTTCTGGCTTAAGCCTCTCTCCTTTTGGATAAATATTGAGGCTACAGAGCTCATCTCTATTTCAGAGATGTTTCCTTCTTTGCAAATTCCCAAGATACTTTGTGGGCTCGAGGGGGAGACTACTGAGCCCTTTCTCAGTGTGAGGGTGGGGAGTTTAGCTCTCACACAGGCCCTTGCGAGGAGGCCCTTTTGATTCCCTGCTGTTCTCTGTGACAAGGCTTTTTTCGCAGTTGCTCATCACTCATCCTGTTGTCATTTCTGGCAGAGTTAGGAAAGCTGATGACATTTGGAGTACTTCTTGGGCTCAGTTGGCCTCTCCTAGGCTTGCCTTGTTTCTCTGAGTCCTTTGAGGCTTAATCAAGTTCTACATTTGCTGACTTAGGCTTTTCTTCTCCACCCTGACATAGGTTCAACATAGTATTTACCTTAGTGTCCCTACAGTAGGCAGGCTAGTTCTGATTTCTCAGCTACTTCTGATGCCTCCACTGGGAATATCAAACCTCATGGAAGGTGAGGAATTTCTGCAGCACCAGTCCCAGATCATCCTTTCTCTATTCCTGCCATGCCACTGGTTCTATGCAGTGGCTAGTACATGGTGATGGGAGGCCTTCTAGAAGATATTTTCCCAGTAGGGCATAAGATCTCTTCTAAGGACCTAAGCTCCTTGGATTACCTTCCTCCTAAACTATCTAGAATTCTTTCTACTCAAGCATGTGAGGTAGGCAGAAAATGATATTAGCATCTCTCTTTTTGTCTTTCTTCTTTTGCCCTCTACCCTCGCAAAAACTCCTATTTTATTTTTTTGTCTTCAGGAATATTATCTGTGTCATATTTTCTCCTTCCAAGACAGCATTTCCAGGGATGTACTTACTGAGAAGGAAACAATGTCAGGAAATATTAGAAAATATTATCCTCATTTTTTACAATATCAAACTGACAGGAATCACTGGATCATATTTTAGAGAAAAATTCTAAAGCCATTAAGTTGATATATTTTTATATATTATATATTTTAGTTCAATAGTTACTAAAGTGCCCCAATCATGAGCAAAGAATATTTTAGGCTTTTGAAATTTTAATGACAACATTTAGGAAAGCCTATTACAAGATGCTTTTCTGAGACCTATAACTGTCATAAATGTATGCTACATGATTGAGTTTTGAAAAATATTTTTAATAATATTTATTTAATGCTTTCTACTTTGCAAAGTACTTTAGTATTCATTGTCTTATTTGATCTTCACAACACTCTTGTGATGTAGGCAAGGTATATGTTATTCTGTTTTCTAGATGAGGAAATTAAAATATTAAGTGAATTGCTTTGAATCACATGGGACCTTGACATTTGTGTTGGAGGTAGAAGGAACTAGCTATTCTCAATTCTGCTTCTGGCTTGGTATTCTTTCCTTGAAACTGTGTTTGTAATGTATTACTTAAGAAATTTTTTAAAAAGAGAGAAAAATCACCCTTTACCTGTCTTCTTATAAAGAGAGTCACAAATATACTTGTGTCTCCTGCATAGGGCTTAAATGTCTGTGTAAGGGTCTTTGACACATTGGGCATGCCCTTGTGTCACATGAGCTTCTTTCCCTATTCTTCTGATAGTTCTGTCCTGCATGCTCCCAGGCTTCTCCGGTCATTCTCGTCTCCTCTTTCCTTGAATCATCTACTTGTTTACTGTCTTTGTTTATCTCTTGCCCATGATATTTTGTGTTGCCACTCCAACCCCAAAAGATGTCAGGAGCTTTGACTTCTGTCTTTTCTCCATGATCATGTTTAATAGTTACCTTGATTATAGCATTTTCACTTGTTCTAGTCATACTATTGCTGAATCTACCATACAATTGTATAGGCCTGTATTAGTCTGGGTTCTCTAAAGGGAAAGAACTAATTGGATAGGTGAATATGTGAAGGGAAGTTTATTAAGGAGTATTGACTCACAAGATCACAAGGTGAATCCCACAATATGCCGTCTGCATGCTGAGGAGCAAGGAAGCCAGTCCAAGTCCCAAAACCTCAAAAGTAGGGAAGCCAATAGTACCACCTTCCATCTGTGGCCAAAGGCACAAGAACCACTGGCAAATCACTGATGTGAGTCCAAGAGTCCAAAAGCTGAAGAACTTGGAGTCTGATGTTCGAGGGCAGAAAGAATCCAGCACAGGAGAAACATGGAGGCCAGAACACTCAGCAAGTCTGTTCTTTCCTTGCCTGCTTTTATGCTAGCAGTTGATTAGATGGTGCCCACCTAGACTGAGGGTGGGTCTGCCTCTCCCAGTCCAGTGACTCAAATGTTAATCTCCTTTGGCAACACTCTTATAGACATACCCCCCAAAAATACTTTACATCCTTCAATTCAATCAAGTTGACACTCAATATTAACCATTACAAGACCCTTGATATCCTACACAATTTCTCATGAACTAATTCTCCTTTGATCTAATCAGGTATAAATGTAAATTATTTTAGAAAAATAATGTTTTATTTCATGGCTTAGGCAAATTGTTACACATATAGACCATGTTGGCCTGGATGACTGAATATGTTGAGAATGTTCAGTACCGATAGCTTTCTTTAGTTTTGGTGAATCTTGGAAAGTAGCACATTATTCGGAGTGAACAGTAATTCATCAGAGTGAACAGAAAGAAGAGTGATTAAATTGAATTTATCATCCTCAAATAGGGGGCTTAGTAAATAGCGCACTCAAATAGGGGGCTATTTACTAAGGTGTGGTAAGAATTTAAGTATTCTAACAAGACATGGGATGGTAGGCAGCTTTCAAGATGACCCCAATTATCCTGACTTTGTGCTATTCACTGCCTCATGTAATCTCCTCCCCTTGATTAAGTTGTTTATAACCAATAGGATATCTCAACTTTGAGGGTATGCCACTTCTATGATTAAATTACAAAAGACTCTGACTTATGTCTTTCTAGCAGACACTTGCCCTTACTGGCTTTGGAGCAGCAAGTGGCCAGGCTGGAGGGGGCTACATGGCAGGGGATTGAGGATACCCTCTGGTCAATAGCCAGAAAGGAACTCAGCCCCTTAGTCCTACAATCCAAAAGAAAATAAATACAGCAACAATAAATTTGAACTAAATCCTTCCTTAGTGGAGCTTTCAGATGAGTACCAGTCCTGGCCAATACCTTGATTGCTTCTGCTGGGACATCCAGAGTCAGAGGATACAGCTAATCCATGCCTGATTCCTGATCCATGGAAACTTTGAGATAATTAATGTGTGTTGGTTTAAGCCACTAAATTCATGGTAATTGATTATGCTGCAATTGATACTTAATATAGATGATGACACTTGGGAGCCACTACCATCCAGGTCTGAGCGGGAAAGGAGATAAAGCAGGTACCAGACTCCAGAGGGCAGCTTTATGGAGAGAGACTGGAGCTGTAGCTGTTGGGAGAGGAACAAACACATCAAAGCAACTTAGCAAGAGGGAACTGGCAGAATACTTAGCGGCCTTAATCTCCCACTGTCCTTGCATTCCTGCCAGAGCTTTATTTTGACCTGCCTGAACCAGATGTGAGAGGAGACCCACTGTTGCTTGTCTCTGTGGGCCATCTTCCTGGGCACTAAGCATAATGAACAGTGTATCCATTTGTTAGGGCTGCTGTGACAAAGTACTACAAAACAGGTCGCTTAAAACAACAGGAATTTATTATCTTGGGGCAGCGTTTTCTTCCCCTTAGACCATGGACCGGTACGGGTCTGTGGCTGGTTAGGAACTGGGCTGCAAGTCAGGAGGTGAGTAGTGAGTGACTAAGCATTACCACTTGAGCTCCACCTCCTGTCAGATCAGCTGGCCGTTAGATTTCCATAAAAGCGTGAACCCTAGGGTGAACTGCGCAAGCGAGGGATCTAGGTTGCACACTCTTTATGAGAAGCTAGTGCCTGATGACCTGAGGTGAAGCAGTTTCATTCTGAAACCACCCCCACAAACCCGCAGTTCATGACAAAATTGGCTTCCATGAAACCAGTCCCTGGAGCCAAAGAGGTTGGGGACTGCTGTCTTAGGGTTCTGTAAGTTAGAAGCCTGAAATCAAGGTTTCAACAGGACTATATTTCCTCTGAAGCCTAGAAAAGAGAATCCTTCCTCACCTCTTCTTAGATTCTGATGGTTTGCAGTGATCCTTGATGGTCCTTGCTTTGCAGCTGCTGCTTAGACAGCTGGCTCTGTCATCGCATAATGTTTTACCCCCATGTGTCTGTGTCTTCTCTCTTCTTTTACCCCAAACATATTGCATTAGGGCTCACCCAAATGCAGTGTGACCTCATCTTAAACTTGATTACATCTGCAAAGACCCTATTTCCAAATAAGGGCACACTCACAGTTACTGGGGGTTTTGATTTAAACATACCTTTCTGCAGGACACAAACCCATAACTGACAGGAAGCAGAGTACATCAGGAAGGACAAATAGAAGAGATCCAGCACATAACACCGTGGGAAGAGAAAGGTATGTTTGGGTATTTATTTGTAATGTTGATATTAAACATAAGCTTGCAACTAATTAAATGAATGAAATGAGCATTTTCTCATCTTCTTTGCGAACAGATTTCTTTTGTAATCTATGCTTTGTGGAGAAAAAGCTATGAAAGCAGAGTAACTGGTGCAGGCTGTCTGAACACAGAAGACAAGTTTGTTGCCTTTATTGTACTGCCCTAGGCTTTGGAATTGGCATGCTCTTTATAAATCTCCCCAAACCACTAAAATAAGACTCATGCAATTTTGGATGTTATAGGAAGAGGGAACTATATCAACCGTGGTAGCTACATCTTACATGGCAGAATATTTAGACTTGTGAAATGTATTTTATAAAGTACTGCACATTATTCAAGCTTTGCATTTATTTTCTTTTTAATATTGCCTGTTCAGATTAGAAATTATCATAACTTTCAGGAAACACGTGTCACAATTTTGTGATGATTTTAAAAAATTTTTACATAGATATTTCATGGCATTCAAAGAAAACTACCCGCAGTTTAGCCACTACACTTTTTCCCCATAAACTCTAAAGACGACTTTTTTTTTGTCTGGTAAAAATAATTGGGCAAATTTCAGTGGCATGAGAGAATAGGCAATATCTCATTCTTGAATCATTAGAACTTTTCATATTTAAATTTTAATTGCTTAATCTGGAAGACAACTTTGATGATTTAAAGTTGTAGTGAAAAGCACTGCAAGCCTTCAAACCTACAATCAATTTACAAAAATATGCCAGTTCTGAATTTATTGACCATCTGTCAATCTTCCCTCACTCCTAGCTAGCTGTCGGTGTTTATTATTTGATGCACTGTGTAATGAGTCACTGCACGGAACAACTCATATCTATAGCACAATGATTAATAGGGTCATTGTCTACCCACACTCACCTCAGCCATCACTCTTTCCTTCCAGGCACGGGTAAATGGCAATCCCCAAATCAAACAGATTCCCAGAGCCATCCTGAAGCACAAAATTACTTGTGTACTGCACTAATTTGATAGGCATGTAATAAATTCAGCTACACTCAGTCAAACCTCTTCTATGACAATACTTACAAATGTTAAATCCATAATAATTTTAAAAGACATCCTAAATAAGTTCATCTAGAGCTTGTTTTTTTAACACACAAATACACTCATACACACACCCATGTAATTATTATTTGCTTATAATGTAGTATTTAAAATAATTAAAAACTGAAATTGACAAACAAAGTCAAATTTTAGGACCGTGTTGACTCTGATCTATTTTTTATTAGATACCACAGATCAATTTAAAGCACGAAGGTGACACTGTCATTGCGAGACAGTCTCTTATAGTAGGAAGAGCATGGACATTTGAGTTAGGCAGACCAGAATCTACTGCTGATGAGCTGTGATGCATTGTACAGCTACCATTCTTATTTCATCTTCAGCATCTTTGCATATACAATATGGATAATGTTCACTCCCTGGTACGCTTGTTGGTGATATCACATGAGATAATACTGCAAGGCATCTGGCAGTAAAACGTCTGTTCTCGATCATGGTATTGGAGGCAACAAGAAGTAGAGTGCAGAAATCAGGAGAAAAGGAGTTGGAAAAAATTCAAAGCCTAAAGCTCTACTAAGTTATCTTCTGGCTTGGTAAGAAAGTTCTATGATTTATACCTTTTAGAATATTGAGCTATTAATCTTTAGGACAAGAATCCCTAGGACTTAGGTCGTGATAGTGGATATTTGCTTTAACCTATCTGGGGGAGGCAAAAGTGCTTAGGAGAGAGAACAAAATAGACAAAAATGCATAAGAAGATATCTGTCTATCTATCTATCTATCTATCTATCTATCTATCTATCTATCTATCT